>NC_056731.1:1598986211-1599151211 GCF_019279795.1 Protopterus annectens
TGCCACAGGCATTTAGAAAGTTATTTTCTGGTGAAAAATGGCAAAAAGATCACATTTTGCTACAGATGGCAGTCACAAGCACAAAGGTGTACTCTACCTCAAGGCAAATCCACCTTTTACCCATTGAAACTCCTTTAGACATGATCTTTAAGGCTATGTCTCTGCTTTCAGAATGTTTTCACTTTTATTTGGTGTTAGATTGATACTTTCTGTCTTTTCTGTTTAGACCTTACCTAGTGGAACATGGTTTTAATGAGATAGGTGATCCACCCCTTACCTCGCTATTGCTGATGAAAACTGACTCACATTTTTTTTGTATCCTGCTCTTAAGATTCTTTTCCTCTGTGGGACTTTTAATTTCTGAAGAAGTTACCCTTTCTCATTTAAAATTGCTTTTTTGGCAGATATGTTCTGTTTTGAAGAAAGTTAGTTTCATAGGTTACTACTAGGCTAACTGCCCTTGTGGACCATTTTAAGCCTTGCAATTTACCCTGTGTGAGAATCAAACACTACACCTTATGTCTGTAAGATAAATGCCTTAACAATTTTGCCAAGTGGGCTGACGATCCCTCAGTTAGAGGACTTTACCACATAGAGCATGGATTTCACAAACACAGGGTTGTGTAGATGGTAAATATAAATACAGCTAAACAACTAGAGAGGCTGATTGTCATTTTGTCATTAAACAAAAGTAATGCAACTTAGCTTCAATTCCCATGGGTTCCAAAGACGCAGACTTGAATCAGCCCACCCATGTGCTAGACGCACATAGACAGTTTTGATTCTGTCTGTCCAAAGCACAGCCATTCCGGAGGGGTCCTTATCTTTTTATATCCTTCACTAAAGAAGAAAATTGAAGAAAGTAACCATTTTTTTCCCAAATGTTTGTTTGTTATAAATGTAAACTGCTATTGTGCAGATCAAGGAGGTACTCTCCTAGGGTGATATCTTTGTTAGCTGTTTTTATTATTTCTGCCTTTAGAATATTTAAAGGCACCGTACTGGGCTGTCCCCTCTCCCAAAAGCTTTTATTGATGTCTGTCTAGCTTTTAAGAAGAGATTTGCATGGAAGGAAGATAGAAGGTTGGTCACTGTTTGAGATGGAAGCTAAAACCATTTTCCTGTCGGACAGCTATTCACTGTTCTCATACAGTCCCAGAGCAGACTTTCCTTGGGTGAGCTCATTGCTAGCTCAGTTTACAGAGATATCAAATGTTTATCAGCATAGTGAGAAATGGAAATGGTACTTATGAATGAAGAGGCCCAGAAGCTGGTGTGCTGAAGTGAGTGCTCTCCTTTCACAAAGAATTGACGAAACCCCAAATGTTTAGGCATATTGTTGCACATAGATCAGGACATAATGAGTAATAAAAACATTTAGATGTTGTAATGGAGGAAGTTTTCTGTCTGGACCCACAGCTTGAAGTGGCTAAGGCTATTCTTGATGGTTAGAATTGCAGCATTGAAGATGTGTGTGGCACCTATGATATTCTTCTTGTCCATGCATTTTCTGATACCCGAATACAATTTGTGGCTTAGGATGATTGGGAAGGTAAGTTCTGCTTTCCTTGGAATAGCAGGAGAGGGGTGCAGCTATTTGTGAAACTTACCTTTACATCGATGGTGGGTTAAGGCATACCAGGGTAGCTCAGTTGTTTATGCATGTTCAACATATTACCTCTTTCTGGGCTCATACAGAAGTAAATATGTTAGGAGTTTCATCTGTATGGGTAGAAGGCCAGAATAGAACAAGCTGCCAGAGACAGGTAGAGGGTGTGGACTTTCTGTACAGAATGCACTAGGAACTATGAGAATTATATAAAATCAGCACAGATTATATCCAGGACTGGCTAACCCATCATGAAGATGCCAAACAATATAACAGGAAGGCGAAGAAGGATGGACGCGTACTCAGAGTGGGGGTGAACTGGAAATGCAGTGAGTGGAAGACCGATTTAAATAAATGAGTGTACAATTCTGTCTTCCTTTCACCATATACCCTAGTTTCGGCTCTTCTTTTATGAAGTCAAGATGCAAGACCAGACTGTAGCTTGTTTTAAACAGCAGCTGAGGGGAGCAGCATATGTCATGAAAGTATGCCTAATATGTGAAATGTTGATAAACTGAAACAAGAAAAGACAAGTTGGCTTCTAAATAACTTTAATATCAAGAGGCTTAAATTGGAGCCAGAGCAGCAAGCAACTAAAGAGTGCATTTATTAGCAAAGTTGAGAATATAGCCAGTACTGTATAAGAAGACAGACATGCTTTCTAGGGAGGAGGATATTTGAATTTTCTGGAAGTAAGGTGAAAAGAGTTTATTGCAATATATTCAGGCCTGGTTGTGAGGTGAGTAAGGCAACCATAGTGCACAATTTCTGGATTGCTCACCAGAGCTGATGCTGTGGAGATGTATATTGAAAATAATAACTAAAGGAAAGAAAATTGAGATGCGTTGTAGACCAGAATAGCATACATATTTTATTACTTCAGCTTGCGCCAACAGTTGGGTCCTTCATAGCATCAAAATGGAGAGAGAGAGACATCTGTTGAAAGCTTGTGATCTCCAAAACTGACTGTCAAAGTACAGTGCAAGAGAGAGAGAGAAAATCAAATTATGTACAAATAAACTTCGGAATTGAGTCTTCTTTAAAATATTTTTTGGACCAAAATAGGACAGTGTTACAGCATGAATAGTGATTAGTGTAACATAATGATGAGCTTCTTTGTCAAATTTGTACATTTTTTTTTCTTTAACTATGTTAGTTTCTTTTGTGTAATCTAATGTTGTAGAAGTCATTTATAAATAATGACTGCTGCTGTTTCTTGATAGAATTATATAAAGTAAAACAACATAATGATGAGCTTTTTTGTCAAATTTGTCCGTTTTTTTTTCTTTAATTATGTTCGTTTCTTTTGTGTATTCTAATGTTGTACAAGCAAGCCATTTATGAATGATGACTGCTGCTGTTTCTTGATAGAATTATATAAAGTAAAACTGGTTTTCCCTCATAGAAATGGCAGTGATCACCTGTTAACAAACCACGAAACACTAACTGGTAACCAAAAAATTCAGTAACCTTGAATCGTTGGATATTTGCATAAAAGTCTTTATTCCAACACAGGACCAATACAAGAACCAAGAAAGTCTTCACCATGGAACTAAGCGCTTTCACCCTTTCGTCCTAGGGCATCATCAGAGTACAAATTTTAGTAAATTCATCATCCCTTAAATACAGATTCTACGTAATTAATTAATTATACAATAATCTAATTGAAATGATTAAAACCATTGTCTTTTAAAGTAAAAGGTATGATTGAGGTGAACATTTAAAGTCATAAAACATGAACTAGAGCATAACCTATAATACTATAAGTATTGTGCATAATATATATATCTACATTATTCATATAAACAGAGCATATGTTAAAAAAACAGAACCATAATGAAATGTAGAATAAATAAAGAATAAATAACAAGTTATTATAATTTGTAAAATAATGGAAATTTGAAATTGAATAAATATTGTTTAAATATTGTTTGATTAAAGTATTATATTATTTAATTTAGACGTGTTTATTATAAAACTACTATGTTATTAAAAAATAAATAATTATAGTGTGTGTGTGTGTGTATATATATATATATATATATATATATATATATATATATATATATATATGATTAAAATATTATATTATATTTAATTTGGACGTGTTTGTTATAAAACTACTATGTTATTAAAAAATAAATAATTATAGTGTATGTATATATATATATATATATACACATATATATATATATATATATATATATATATATATATATATATTTATGTATATATATATGTATATATGTATAAATATATAAAACATATGTAAAAATATATAGAAATACTCAATTAAAATAAATATTGGAAATAAATTAATTAGTAATAACTTCATTTATAAATATACTTGACTTAAGTAGTTTTGCATAAAAAAGAGATATATAATGCTAGAACTAATTAATAATCATTAAATAGTGACATATAATGATATAAAAACTTGTTCAATATAAATTGTAAATTGTAAAACATATACTTGCACAACAGATAGTAGCCAATTCTTTAACTGCATAGACTAAAAACCTGACCATATAGTGAGTAAAAATAATTGTAATTGTAATAAATTTTGATAAATTTTAATAAATTTGGTGGCTATGAAAATTCCTAAATAAACTGTGATTTAAGCTTGAGTATACTAGCAATAGATATTTGATCGTTAATACCTGGATATTTACTTGCATTTAATCTAAGTTGCCAAAGGCATTCTTTAGCTTCTAATAAGCTTTTGGTGTCACCACCTTGTTGTGCTTTATTGTAAACAATTCTATCGATGACAAAAAACAAGAATTTTTTAAAATTAGCACAACCAATGCTATGATTGTATAGAGCACTAGTCTGCTTGTGATTTCTAATATCACTCATGTGCTCAATAATTCTCGTTTTTAATTTTCTATTCGTTTTCCCTACATAGAATGCTTGACATCCTGTGCAAGAAGCTACGTATACTACCATAACTGAATTACAGTCACATACTCCTGGACATCTGATGGTCTTCTTATAATTGGTAATTGAGAGGTATGGTCCATTATTAATGAATCTACATATGCAGCATGCACCACATTTATTCATCTTAGATTTCATAAACAAATCATAATTCATACAATTTTCAAATAGACTTTTTAAACTTTTTCCTTTGCTGAACGTAACCTTGGGTTTATTTCCTAAAATATTAACTAATTCATTGTTAGATTCTATGATGATGTTCCATGAATCATGTACCCCTTTAACAATTTGATCTGATTTTTCATTGAAAGGAATAACAAAAGTGTCATGTCCTATAACCTTAGATTTAGAGACATCTTTTGATGTTAATCCATGTCTTAAAATAGGTTTGTATAACACCAATCTGTTCATCAAAATATCCTGACCAATATTACGAACAAATTCTACCGGGTAGGCTCTACTTGTAAACATGTTTTGTAGTTTTTCAAGTTCCTGTCTAAACATGTCCTCATTACTCACAATTCTAGACAACCTCACCATCTGTCCTTTTACCAAATTTCTTTTCTGATGGACAGGGTGACAACTGTTAAAATGTAAAAATGAATTGGAGTATGTCTTCTTCCTGTAAATATTGAATTCAAATTTGTTGTCTTTCAAGGTAATTGTAATGTCCAAAAAGTTAATTGTATTATTAGAAATATGACTTGTAAATTTTAAAAAATCTGTTGTTTGTCCTATGTATGTGATGAATTCATTAAACTGGGCCTCAGTACCTCTCCAAAAGATCAAAATATCATCCAAATAACGTAAATATAATAAGATCTTACTCCAGTAACTACTGGTAAAAACATATTCTGATTCCCATGCAGCCAAAACTAAATTAGCGTAAATAGGGGCACATTTTGCACCCATAGCCACACCTTTTTGTTGTCTAAAATAACAACCATTAAAATATATAAAATTGTTTTCCAAGACTAATTCTAACATCTCAGATATCAACCGATTCTCAATACTGTCGTTTTGTTTATGTGTGTTGAGGCATGCTTCAAACAACTCAATGCCTTCCTGATGTGGAATCACAGTAAAAAGATTAATTACATCTACAGTAGCCATCACAAAGTCAAAGTTAACGTCAACATTGTTAATGAATTGTCTAATGGAATCAAGACAATGCCATGAATCTCTTACAATGTGTGGTAGTCTCGTTAACATATCCTTACACTTGAAATCAATGTAAGCCACTAAAGCTTCAGTCTTTGAACCTATTGCTGAGACTATTGGTCTAAAAGGAGGATTATCAGTGTGTTTGTGAATTTTGGGAATCCCAAAAATAGATGGTATTTTAGGGAATTCCACAGAAATATACTGATAAACCGAGGAATCAATCCTTCCATCCATTAAGTATTCATAAATTAACCAGTCAATTTTACTGTAGGCTTTGTTTACTTCATGCCTACTAACCTTTTCATAAGTTACCTCATCATCTAAAAGTATAAGCATCCTATTTTCATAGTCAACATTCAACATAATAACCACCCCACCACCTTTGTCTGGTTTCATGATTCTGAATTTATCAGAACTTGTTAATTCCTTGAGACAAAATTTTTCAGCTGATGTTAAATTGTACTTAAAAGTGTTCTTCTCACGTTCTTCTAATATGTGTCTCACAAAGTTTTTCAAAAACTTGTATCATGTAATTCTGGGGTGGAATAAAGGTACTGTGACGCTTAAGTGTAAAATTATGGAAATCATGAGACAAACCATTTGAGTCTTGAAAAAATACTTTCAAATTTAAAAGCCTAGTATATGTTTTTAAATGTATTAAAACTTTACCAATATCTAACTTAAAAGTAGGGACAAATGTGAACCCTTTACTAAACAAGTCCAAATACTTATTATCAAAATTCTTTTTAGTATAATTGTATAAATTAAAACCTAAATGTGTGACAATTTTACAGTCAATCAAATTCTGAGTTACTACCTCATGTTGACACAGACTGGTAATATGGGAGTTTACAGTGTTATTAAATTGTTTCACTTGGGTTATAGCCTCAGAGGGTGAATTGTTAAATGTATCTACAATATCATGATCAATATTATGATCAATTTCAGTTAATGTCACCATCTGGACATTCTCGAGCCTCAATTGTTGTAATTCCTTGGAATGTATTGATTGTAGCTGCCCTGTCGCTCCCTTATTCTTTCCGACCTTCTTAAAGTTGGCTGGTCTAAAAAATCTGACTGTAAACCCTCATCATTGTTGTTAATATTATTACCATTATTAACATTACTTCGATGTGTATTGTCCTGATTATCAATTGAATTAAACCGATTTCTAACTCTATCAATACTAAAATTATCATGATTCTGGCTAATACGCTTCATGTTTCTATACTCTCTAAAGTGCACATACGCTCTGTTGTTTCTGTAATCATGACTATCTCTCTCAATCTTAATATTTTTAATTTCCAAACCTTTATTAATATATCTGTCCATATCTTTAAAAATGTTTTCCATTCTGAATTTATTATGCTCAAATAATAAATCAGCCTTAATGTCATTGTCTAAAACACATAACCTTTCCTTTAAAACATTTAATTTATCTGTATTATTTCGAATAATAAGTTTCAAAAGTTCCAACCCAGTTTTATCAAACAATTGTATCAATTCAGTAAAAAATGGTGTACCTTCCAAAAAACCATTAGGCAATTTAAATATACGTAGTCCCTTTAGGACCTGTTTTAACTCCAAACAGCGTTCTAAGGACGCATTGTCCATCTGTAAAGATTTAAAATTCTTTAATGTTTTTTCAAACTCAGTGAAACGTGAATTCAAAGTACCCAAGTCCCTTGTTGCTGCTGAGCCATCTCTGTTTAATGAAGGAGCTGAGAGAAAATCATGTAAATCCAGATTCCTATCCAAGGGATTGTTTCTATTCATGTCCATACGACGTACAGTCTGAGTTTGACCACTGTTGCATCTATTGTCAGCATTAGAGTCAGCATTAGAAGATGAACCAGCTACACACCCTCTATCTGACATCATCACATGCCTAGAAGGGCTTTTTCAGGTATATTTATAAATGAAGTTATTACTAATTAATTTATTCCCAATATTTATTTCAATTGAGTATTTCTATATATTTTTACATATTTTTTATATATTTATACATATATATATATATATATATATATATATATATATATATATATATACACTATAGTTATTTATTTATTAATAACATAGTAGTTTTATAACAAACACGTCCAAATTAAATAATATAATATAATATTTTAAGCAAACAATATTTAAACAATATTTAAACAATATTTATTCAATTTCAAATTTCCATATTTTTACAAATTATAATAACTTGTTATTTATTCTTTATTTATTCTACATTTCATTATGGTTCTGGTTTTTTAACATATGCTCTGTTTATATGAATAATGTAGATATATATATTATGCACAATACTTATAGTATTATAGGTTATGCTCTAGTTCATGTTTTATGACTTTAAATGTTCACCTCAATCATACCTTTTACTTTAAAAGGCAATGGTTTTAATCATTTCAATTAGATTATTGTATAATTAATTAATTACGTAGAATCTGTATTTAAGGGATGATGAATTTACTAAAATTTGTACTCTGATGATGCCCTAGGACGAAAGGGTGAAAGCGCTTAGTTCCATGGTGAAGACTTTCTTTGTTGTTGTATTGGTCCTGTGTTGGAATAAAGACTTTTATGCAAATATCCAACGATTCAAGGTTACTGAATTTTTTGGTTACCAGTTAGTGATCACCTGTTAGCCATTTCTGAAAACGGTAAGCCTCTTTCTGAAATAACATGGATACCAACAAGGCATAAGTGCTAGATGCACACATTCTGTGCCATACACTGAAACAGACTCTTGATAAAGTTTGGACATTATTATGTCAGTGGTATAAACAAGCTGCTAACTGCTTTTAAATTGCTTAAGTGTATAACTCCACCTGTAAAATATCTATGCTGTCTCGGTCATTTCCTATTTAGTGGGCAGTTGCAAGTTTTATTACTTTAAGGAAGTAATGACCTTTTACTGTTTACAGTTTGGAAATGCACTGTTTCAGCTTGACTTAGTCTGATTTTGTTAAATAGCTTACTAGAATACATTGCTGTTACTTCTTTTAAACTGGATTGGAGTGCTATCATCGGTGTTCGGCCACCATGTTGTTTAGTCCAATGACATGCTGTTTCAACCTGTGTTAGTTAGATTTTACTACTTAGCTTATTTGAGTGCCTATTCTGTTACTGTATTATGTGGAAACTGAGTGATTTTACTGTAATTTTATGTCCTGCCACCATGTTGCTAAGTCCTGTTGGCATGCATTACTATGTAGCAACAAATAGCTGGAAAAGTGTACTAGCAGTGACTGCATTCTGTGAAATTAAGGTGGTGATGGATTGAATTTCATATTAGTGAACAGGTGGACTTTCTTATTAATTATCACTGCTTGTATCTTAATTAATTTGTTTGATTAAGTACTGCTTAGCTAAACTACTTAAATTGTGGTATTTTCTTGTCTGTCTTCTAGTCCCACTTTATTCTTTTTTTTTTTACTTCACTTACGCTCTTTTCTGGCTTCATATTAACATATCTCTCTCTTTCCTTATAGTCCCTTAACCACATTCAAAAGTTCAACAAAAAACTAACTCTGAAGCAACTACCTGCATACAAGAATGCGTATACTGGAACCCCGTACAAACCAGTAAAAAACTACTGCAAGTCCTACTTTTATCAACAGACTGTGAGTAGTGTAGGTGTATTATAATCTTCTTTTACCACGACCAGACATGATTCTTCAAACTGAATGCTAACACAACTCTAATATAATCTTCTCTCTGTGATACTCTCATTGGTTCTTCTGCTATGTACACTACTGGACCCCCCCCCCCCCAGACATGATTCTTCAAACTGAATGCTAACACAACTCTAATATAATCTTCTCTCTGTGATACTCTCATTGGTTCTTCTGCTATGTACACTACTGGACCCCTCCCTTCCCCCCCTTTTTTGTAACAGAAATATACAGTTTTCCAAGGCTTTGCATTTATTTTGTATTTTACCTCCCTGATGCTCTACCAACTCTGCTTTTGAGTTCACATAGATAAAAAACACCTTTGAGTACTGACCTGGACTAGCTGGTTGATTGTTTTTCTCATCTCACAGCTCTCTCCAAGTCCTGGCTGAACCTTATCTGTTCGCCCTTGCTTCGCTCGGGCTCACTCCACTCACCTACTGTACCCCCATTCCCACCCACACTTTCCTCAAACTTATACACTCACTTTAATTAACCACTCCCCCACAACCACTCAAGTTCCTCCTCCTAGCCAATACTAGCTATCCAGTCACTCAGAACTACCTCCTCCACCCTATTTCTCTAATTAACTCTAAATTACCCTCACTTCTTTCACTCAACATACAATATGTTACTCATCCTACTTAACTCCGTCCTTCTACTCACTCTTTCCTACTTCACCTCCTATCACTCCCACTACCACCACTCCCACTCTTCTCCTGTTATGTCCCTCAATCACTACAATCCACTAACCTCTATAAACTTCCTAATAGCTCCCTTATTGTTTACTCACTTTAAACTGTCTTGCATGAATTTTAAAATACTTCTCCCTCTCCCCCACAAAACCTAAACCCAAACTTCTCTTCTACAGCCCCCTTACCACAGCATACAAATCCTCCTTTCCAGTCTTCTGCTGGCTAGCGATATTCATTCCAACCCTGGCCCACCCTCCAGCCCAACCACAGGTACTCATACTCGCCCCTCTAACACCTCCACTACATTACATGACCATTCTCCTTCTCTCCCCCTGTACCCCCTATCCAAACTCCTCAACCTTACAGCCAAAACCTTGAAAATACTCTCCCTTTACTCCAACTCTGGCTCACCCTCCAACCCAACAAGAAGTACCCATATTCACCATTCTAACACCTCCACTGCATTACCTGACCATTTTCCCTCCTCACCCCCCCATATACCGCCTATCTAAACTTCTCAGCCTCACACCCCAAAACCTTGAAAATACTCTCCCTCAATATTCAAAGTATTGCTAACAAAGTTACTTTTTTCCATGCCCTTATCTGTCTCTCTACAACCCTGACATTGTCACCCTTTCAGAAACATGGTTACAACCCCATATTACAGACTGAAATCCTCCCCCTGGTTGCAACATTGTCTGCCTCAATAGACACAAGAAATGAGGTAGTGGTATAGCTATTATATACTCTTGACAAACTTTCTGTCCATCCTCTGCCTACATCTCCTTCCAGTTTCCATCCTGTTGAAATTCTTATTTCTAACTGTAAATTAAATGATCACAAAAACCTAGCCATAGTAGCAATTTATATCCCACTTGGCAACAACATCCTTGCCGTCGAGCACTTTCTCATCTGGCCATTTCAAAACATCTCTTATGAGACTATTATCCTAGGTGATGCCAATATTGGCTGGAACTCCCTTAATTTCTACTCTCCCAATATTAGCATCAATCTCTTTGGATTCTCTCATCGCCTCTCTCACCTGTATCAGTAAACACAAGTAATAGCAACTATCCTTAACTGGATCCTCACTTCTAACCCAAATCTGTATCACAGTGCAACCACTCTACGTGACTCCCTCAGTGACCATCTCCCTACCCACGTGTTACTACACTCACCTCATATGCTAAAACCTCACCAATACAAAGACAGCTGTAAACTCTCTAATTTATGCCCTCCCTCTCAGTGAGGCTGTCTCCAGTTTTAAAAACACCTCCCTGAATATCCTAAACTCCTTAGCCCCACTAAGAAAATAAGAACTAAAACAAACTTTGCTCCATGGTTAACCCAATCCACCTGTAAACTAATGCTTAAATGAGACAGCTCATGGAAAACCTGGAAAAAAACAAACTCCCGTCACCATTTCCAAACCTATAGAGAACTTGAGAACCTAACCAAAAAACAGGTCAATCAAAAACCACTAGATAACCCCAACTTCAACACGAAAAAGGTTTGGAATAGTATCAACAAACGCTTACTTCCAGGCAGCCCTTCTGCCCCCATCCCCTGTCCTAACAGCTCAACAAAAGACACTGCCTCCTTTCTTAATTCCTTCTTTATCGACTCTATAAAAAAGTTAGAACCAATTCCAAAAGAAAGAGGCAAGTAGTGTTGGAAAAAAACAGTAAACAATCCCAAATCACAGGCACTACTGGAGCAAATACCACAAGATGACTCTTATATAAAAACCATGCTTTAATCCAATTTAATGTTCGCAAAACACTGTTCAATACGTTTTCGTCCACAACAGACTTCATCAGATAACATCCTAACCAAATCCTCCCCTTTTATATGGTTTTCAAAAATACCCAACCAGTCATAAACTTCTTTCCATTAATTCACATACCAAAACAAATCTTCATTATAAAACACATTCTTCATAAGTTTAATCTATCGTCAAATCTAAACACAGTTAATAAAAAATCGCTACTTGTTTTAAAAAAAAACTTAAAAACTTGGATACAAAAATTTTAAGTGGAATATATTTTAACAGTACAAAAATATATATATATAAAAATATAAAAACTAGAGTCATGAAACCAGACAAGGGGGGGAGTAGTACTTATGGATTCCATTTTGTATGAAGGCAAGATGCTGGACATTTTGGGGCACACTGAGACATATGTATGCTAGGGTCTCAAGAAATGAGATCAACATAGCATATAAGAAGATTGATCTGGCTATTTATGACCCCCTGATTGAGGTGGTTATTGGTGTAGGTTAATTACGACCCCCTGATTGAGGGGGTTATTGATGTAGGTAATTTTAAATATTTACAGAACGACAAACCGAAAATACCTATTTTCGGTATCCCCAAGGTGTATAAAGACATTAAAAACCCTCCCCTAAAACCCATCATAGCAGCAGAAGGATCTAAGACAGCCCCTCTAGCAAACATTTTAGACAAAAAAACGTGTTTTTTATTTGAGTCGTTTTGTGGTGATTGCTCCAGTAGTGCCTGTGATTTGGGATTGTCTATAAAAAAGTTAACACCTCCCTCTCCCCTCCTGATCCTTTTCCCTGTACCATTTCCACCCAGTTTTGTCTTAAAACCTGTCCCTACTGCATGTATCAAATCCGTTCTTACCAACCTGAAAACCTGTCCCCCTCTGCTGACAACTTACCTCTTGTTTTCCTTAAACTTGCAGTTAACTCTGTTGCACATCCAGTCTCCATATTAGTAAACAGGTCAATTCAAGAGAACACAGTCCTTGACATCTGAAAAAAAATCCTAAGTTATACCCCTCCATAAAGGTGGCAATTCAACTGAACCAACCAACTACAGACCTATAGCCATACTATCCCCCTTATCCAAAATTCTAGAAAAATGTATTCATGACCAGCTTCTCGAACACATCATACAAGGCAACCTGTCAACTCCCACCCAGCATGGTTTTCGTCCTCACCACAGCACCTCTATAGCTCTCATTTCATTTACACAGAATATCGCCAAAGCACAGGACAATAACAAGCTAGTCTCATGCCTCTTCCTTGACTTATCTAAAGCCTTTGACTGTTTCCCATACCATACTGCTCTCAAACCTTTCTTCCTTTAACCTGTCTCTTCTACTATACTATGGTTCTCCAGTTACCTCTCCGACAGATTCCAGTCCATCAGATGACTTTTCTCCTCCTCCCCCTTCCTTCCAATCCAAGCATGTGTCCCCAAGGGTCAATCCTTGAACCTCATCTTTTTAATATTTTTACAAATACAGTAGAGAGTCGATTATCCAAAATGTCATTTATCAGAACCAACCTTTCAAAGTTCTCGGTTAGGAAAATTCATAAAATCTGAATATGTAAACATTATACATATTTGCTTGAGCATGTTTTTTGAGCTTGTAGCCAGCTCGCTTGTGAAAAATATTCTTTATTTTCCACTGGAGTCACTTAATGATTGAAAAGCGTATTCCTGCGTGCAGAAAAAAAACAAGATTTTAGATGTTTTTTATTCCGTTCAGTTATATGTTTGATTGTTCAAACAGTTTGATTATCCGACCTATCCTAGGTCCCTATTAGTTCAGAAAATTGAGACTCTGCTGTAACCTACATACTTCCTGTCCAAACACCTCACTAATACAATATACAGACAACTCCACTATTATCTTGTGCTCCGATACCCTTCCCCACCTCCTTGCTCTTACTCTAGATTCCCTCCTTTCAGTTGAAAAATGGCTGACCAATAATCAACTACTTCTCAATCCTAAAAAAAACAAAACTTCCACTCTTCTGCCCCAAATCACTACCACCTAAACAACTGCTCCTCCTCTTCCCCTCTTGGCTCACACTCTTTACCACAACTACTCATTTAAGGTCTTTATAATATTCTACCTACCTTGAATTTCTCTCTGATGGTAATTGTTAGGATCTAACTTTTTGTATTACATTTTATTTACTTAATATGTACTGTGGCTATTTAAACCCTCAGTATTACTCTTGTAATCTAGCATGTTCATTATAAGTTGTGTTCTGTTTTTTTTCTGTGTATATACACTTGTATGTTAATATTGTATGATGTTTTGTTTTTGTATTTGTTTATCTGTGGAGCTTTTCTCCTTGTGTCTCTGCTGAAAAAGGGGCTCTGCAGCCCAGTCGGACTAACCCTGTTAAATGTCAAATAAATAAACAAGCCAGTACTGATGTTAAATGTAATACAACATTGTTTGGTATAAATATAAGTGAGAAAGTTTGTGTAAATGCATTCATTGTTTTGATCAGTATGTACTAAAAGTATAAAACTTCAATTGAACTGTGGAGACAGATTTCCTTGTTTTTGTTTAAAACTGTGTTAAATCATGGTAAAAGTTTACAGGCTGTAGAGACAGCTGAAATGTTTCAGTCCTACTGCATGCAGTCGAATTCCTTTAATAGAGATAAGAAATTATCAACAGAGCTTAATAAAAAAACATATGCCAATGACATACAGGTTAGAAAGTATATGCAAACTGTTTTAGGCATTTTGCCTAGAGCTGATGATGCAGAACGTACAGTAGTGCACACAGGTGACACTTGTAAGAATTTGACAATTTTTGAAATTGAATTTGAAACTGTACTTTGTGCAAATGTACAAAATGTAAAGAATTGGTTATGACAGAAACATGCAAATGTATGGGTTAAAGATGAAATGAATTCCAATTCAGCTGATGCAACTGAAGTGCTCAGAAAGACATATTGGGTATGGCCAGTTTGAAAAAAAAAAAAGAGTAACCATACGCATTTATGTTGTGTAGGGTATACCAGAAATAACAGCCAAGTTAAGAAATACAGTTCTGTTGGGATTTAAAGGGTTAAAGATTATAGCAGCTAATATAGTGCAACAGCTTTGTACTAGGTATGGACATGTCACTAGAGTTGACTACAAAGTTATTAGAGTATTTTAATATTACAGTTTCTGACAGGATGCTAGAACAGGCAGAGCATGACAATGAACATATTTTTAAGTACAGCATTTTTTTTCTTGGTACTGATGAAGATGGGTTTAAAACTTCAAGTGCAGTAGGACGTGGGTAAGTGTAGACAGGTGGGGGATGTGAACAGGGATGTACTGAGAGCGGCATCAGACCCTCTAGCTACGGGAAGCCCTGATGATAGACAAAGTGCATGTTTTTCTCTGTAGAAAACTGAGACATATCAAGCAGGGCTGTGTATACTACAGAAAATGGACAAATAAGCAGATAGAGAAAGGAGTATTTGCAATGGACTCTGACGAAAAAAGTCAAAAAGGAAGCAAAAGTTGCAGGAAGATAACACAGAGGGTCAAAGTGAACTGAGTGTTAACCAACAGTGCATGACAATACAAGTTAGAGAGAATTTCAGACCTTATAGACAAAAACAGACTGTGGGAAGTTAAAAGTTTTGATTAAGGGATTACATTACCTTTGAAAATCAACAGTATGTCTTGATAAAATTACCTCAAGCTTTTCAGAACAGCCCTGTTATTTTTCATCAGATAATAGGAACATTCTTACAGGATGAGAGTAAAGATGACAAGGTTAGGTTCTAAACAAACAGAGACTGAAATAACACATATCACAGCTGAGAAAAATTCTGAGACAGTTGCAAGAGGCAGGTTTCAAAGTAAACAAAGACAAAATACAGGTCTTGTCACAAAAAGTAAAATTTGTAGAAACAGTTATCAGATTGGCAGGGAGGACTCCTTGTCCGGAAAGGATGAGGGGCATTTTGCAATTGCCAAAGCCTTTGACAATTTTTGATTTGCATAAGGCAAATCAAAAAGAAGAGTTGACTCTACAATGGAGTCGCACAGAAAAAGGGCATTTAAATTGTTAAAGCAGAAGTTGGCACAGGGAATGGAGCTAATAGCTCCCACCAGTAAATTAACTTTTGTTTTACAAGCAACAGCAGGAAAGCACACACTTTCAGTGGTTTTATTACAGTCTTGGCCATACGAGGTATCCCTGGGAATTGGCAAAGTTAACACGGGTTACTTTTTGTAGCAGTAGAATGACTCCTGTAGAAAAAGGATATCATACTTGCATTAAACAGTTTTGGCCATTTACTGGGGAATAACACAGTATTTGACAATGTTCTTGGAAGTTATAGTTCAAACTCCACATTTGGCCATCAAAACCTTGCTAAATGACAATGATAAAATAATAGAAGGGATTAGTCAGACATTCCTACAGTGTATGTGAATGGTGCACGCTTCTGGAAGGTTGGGAAGTGCTATGCTGGGTTTGCAATAGTGACATTGCAAAAGGGAGAGAAACCAATTATGGTTAAGTTACCAGGATACCTGTCAGCACAGAGGGCTAAACTAGAAGCTGTAAAACATGTTTTGCAGTATTTACATCCAGTAATGAGTGTTTATGTAGTAAATTCTAACATTTCATATGGCAATCTGGGCTAGAAGAGGGTTCACTGATAGTGCAGGACTGATTCAAAAGTACAAGTTGCAGGGACAGTTCAGGTCTTTTATCCATTGTTGATGCTTTGCTTTTAATACTGAAGTAAATATGCTAAGAAATAGCCAAAGGGCAAAGTAAAGGAATTAACTTTGTAAAATTAAACGAAAACTTCCCCAACACGCAAAACTCCACTTTACTCGAACACCAATGCAAAGGAAATCACTGTTAAAGCAGCTGTTCTTATACTTGAAAAATACTGGAAACTTTCCACAAAAGAGCTTTTATTACACTTGAAGTGTGCAACTATTCATACACTTTTCGTCAGGGCTCCTGCCCCAACTTCATCAGAAACAACAACCCCTTAAAATAATGTGTCTTTATATAGTTCATCTAGACGTCATTGACCAATATAATTAATTAATTGATTAGTGTAATTAACTTCAATGACCTCCCTACCAATATATTATTATTTTAATAAACTTTAAAAACATCAAGAATTACATGTATATATTAAAAATATTCAAACATAGCTCTAGTATATTACGTAAACACCATTGTGACAAGCAACATTTAAATACACAATTTATACTAACAAAAGCATTTCAAACCCACAGGCCTATATTGGTAGGGAGGTTCACGCAGTGTTTATAGTGCTACTTCATAATGTTATTTTATAGCGCTGTTTTATAATGTTATTTTGTACTGATTATCATTACGCATTGACCTCTATTGATTAGTTTAGTTATATTGATGCATTTTAGGTATACAGATGTATTTTAGGTCATTGAAGTTAATTACACTAATCAATTAATTAATTATATTGGTCAATGACGCCTAGATGCACTATATAAAGACACATTATTTTAAGGGGTTGTTGTTTCTGATGAAGTTGGGGAAGGAGCCCTGACGAAAAGTGTATGAATAGTTGCACACTTCAAGTGTAATAAAAGCTCTTTTGTGGAAAGTTTCCAGTATTTTTCAAGTATAAGAACAGCTGCTTTAACAGTGATTTCCTTGGCATTGGTGTTCGAGTAAAGTAAAGGAATTAATTGGACCATTGGTCCTAAGAATACAGGTTGCAAACTAAAAGATTTGCTAAAAAAAATAGTAACAGGAATAAAGTTGTGGTAAACCAGACAAAGTAGATATTCTAACCTTAAAAGTAAGGATAGTTCCAAAAGGAAGTGTATGTATACAACAAACAGGATCAAAACCAGTAGGGATCAGTGAATGCAATATCACAATAACTAGGGAATACTGCAGTTGCAGTACAAAAGCATATGGAATGGGAAGGAACCTATTATGTAGGGTATGTAATACCATCAATGACATTTACTATAGAATTATCTAAAGTTAAAATAAGAAATGTCAGGAGAAAGAAAGAATTAGGAAACAGTATTAGTACATTAGATCAGTCATAGATTTACAGTCTTGACATAAATGCAGCAGATGCAAAATGTTTTTTTGTGCTCTGATCAAGGAGTGCTGTACTTGTATTCCAGACAAGATAGAATCCCTAAAGCAGCATTTAAGTAGAATACAACTAGTATCTGAAAAGGCTAGGAATACATGGTACAGTGACTGGAGTCATTAGTTAAATAGGTTGTTTTCGGAATGGTGAAATACGAGTATTACAGTTTTAATTCCTTAGTAGCCATTACTTTGTTGATCAAAGTAATGTGTATGTATATTAAACTGTGTATTAAAAAGACTGCTGATTAGGTATCTATTGTAACTAATGTAAGTGGTAAAGAACGTAACATCACCAATGAAGACATGAGTTTTCTGTACTATTCAAAGTTTAAATTTTAATTCAAAATGTTTTGGTTTTCAAATTAAAAATGGGGAATTGATAGAATTATATCAAGTAAAATTGGTTTCCCCTCATAGAAGTGGCATGTATGTGATTTGGTCTCACAGTAAGAACATGTATTGGTAAAACTGCTATCTCTCATACTGACAGTGTGATATTTTAGGAATAGCATATAAAATACAGAGCCTGCAAATGCAGGAAGAAATAGCAAGAATGTGCTTGCATGACATATTGTAAAACCAAAGTATTGTTTTTCCTTCATAGTAACAGAGGTTTGGTAAGCTTAATAACAGTGTGACTATTTTTTAGAATAGCATGTGATGAATTGGCTTAACAGAATGTGCTTGTTTGGAATAAAAAATATACTTTTGAATGTTTTGTAACAAATGGCATAAACAATAGAGGCTTCTTGAGATATCCTAAGCAATTGAATGTGCACAGATATTCAAGCTTAGAGGGAAATGGCTAACCCAACAGAAAAAGTTACAACTATTCTATCAATGAAAGAACATTTCAGCCTGCTGGGAACTGGTTTTCTCTGGAAAGAGATAACGTTGTAGACAAAGAAGGCTTCAATACAGGAAAATAATATTTTCATCAAGGACAAAGTTCTGAAACTGTAAAAGTGGTTCCAGAGTGCTTTTTGGTGGACATTTTGGAATCCGAGTCAGCTGAGGAAGTGCAGTGTGTCTGACAGTATTCTAAAGAAAATGTTTATAATCTCACAGTAGTACTTGGTCAGCTGGTTTCAATAAATCTATCAGCAACTACGAGTATACAGTTGTACAGTTTGTCAGTGTGACATGCTGCTGTTAAATTCAGTTTAACATTTCTTAGTACAGTTGTCCTTCAGAATGGTTCTGTTATGTAGATGTTGGTCTTTTTTTTTTCAGTAAGGCTATTTGTTGTCAAAAATATTTGTCAGTTGTCTTATTCTTGAGAATTTCTATTGATGGCATTTGTGATCTGGCTGTGCGAATTTCAGGTCAAACCTTAAATAGCATTACAAGAACAAAAGACTAATATATTTGCCTATTTTATATACACTGTTCTTCCTCTTCCTAGCGGTGCTTAAGAATGTTTATTTTTTTACTTTCCCATCCCATAACCATGAGGCAACCTTGGTTATAAGTGAGTTACATGATTTGCTAAGTGCATTTGCAAACTACGCCATCGGGTTGACCCATAATTGGAGTTTTTTAACTTTTTAGTAGTGCAGAGGATTATCATTTATGTGAAAATAATGAAAGGGAGAAATAAGAATTTGCCATAAATGAGTCTGGGTTGTTAAATGCTCCCCAATAACAAAATATTAGAATGAGTATTCTGGCCAAGCATTTCCTAGTGTGAAGATCTGTATAACAAAAATTCTTTGTTCTACAGAGATGGCATCTGCCAAAAAGAGAAGGTGCATCTGGAAGCAGAGAAACCAACCATCAAACCTCACCTTTTCATCTTCGATTCATGAGGTGAGTCAGAGTGATCAGCTGCTTCGGACAGGACAGGCAACATCTTCAAGTTCTCATGCAGAAGGTATGGAAGTTTCTAAACTTTGCTGAAGAAAGTTTCTGAGGTGGTAAGGTAAAATTTATTTTTAAATATTTTGAATTGTGGATGTGTGTCACACACTACCTTGAAGCTAATAAAACTAAAGCATGACTGGAGCTAAAGAATAACTGTAGACTTAAATTAAAAGTACATAATTTTAATAATAATAAAGGTAGCGGATGAGATTAATGTAGCACACCCATTTGAAACTCTTTGTGTTCACTTTACCTGAATAGAGAGTAAAATTTATCTTCTTCTTTCGGCTGCTCCCGTTAGGGGTAGCCACAGCGGATCAACTGTTTCCATTTCTTCCTGTCCTCTGCATCTTGCTCTTTCACACCAACCACCTGCATGTCCTCTCTCACCACATCCATAAACCATATCTTAGGCCTTCCTCTTATCCTGTTACCTGGCAGCTTCATCCTTAGCATCTTTTCCCTAATATACTCTGCATCCCTCCTCAGCACATGTCCAAACCAACGTAATCTTGCCTCTCTGGCTTTGTCTCCAAACCTTCCAACCTAGGCTGACCCTCTAATATACTTATTCCTAATCCTGTCCATCCTCGTCACACCCAGTGCAAATCTTAACATCTTCAACTCTGCCCCGTCAAGCTGTGACTCCTGCCTTTTTGTCAGTGCCACTATCTTCAACCCATATAACATAGCTGGTCTCACTACCCTCTTGTAGACCTTCCCTTTCACTCTTACTGGTACTCATCTGTCACAAATCACTCCTGACACTCTTCTCCACCCACTCCATCCTGCCTGTACTGTCGTCTTCACCTCTCTTCCACACTCACCATTACTCTGAACTGTTGATCCCAAGTATTTAAACTCATCCACCTTCGCCACCTCTACTCCCTGCATCCTCACCATTCCTCTATCCTCCCTCTCATTCACACACATATATTCTGTCTTAGTCCTGCTGACCTTCATTCCTCTTCTCTCCAGAACATAGCTCCACCTCTCCAGGGTCTCCTCCACCTGTTCCCTAACTCTCACTACAGATCAGAATGTCATCTGCAAACATCATAGTCCACCGGGACTCCTGTCTGATCTCGTCTGTCAACCTGTCCATCATCATTGCAAATAAGAAAGGGCTCAGAGCTGATCCTTGATGTAATCCCACCTCCACCTTAAATGCATTCATCACTCCCACCGCAGACCTCACCACTGTCATACTACCCTCGTACATATCCTGTACCACTCTTACATACTTCTGTGACACTTCCGACTTCCTCATACAATACCACAACTCCTCTCTAGGCACCCTGTCATATGCTTTCTCTAAGTCCACAAAGACACAATGCAACTCCTCCTGACCTTCTCTGTACTTCTCCATTAACACTCTCAGAGCAAACATCGCATCTGTAGTGCTCTTTCCTGGCATGAAACAATACTGCTGATCACTAATAATCACCTCCCTTCTTAACCTAGCTTCCACTACTCTTTCCCATAACTTCATGCTGTGACTGATCAAATTAATCCCTCTGTAGTTACTACAACTCTGCACATCACCCTTATTCTTAAAAATCGGTACTAAAACGCTTTTTCTCCTTTCCTCAGGCATCCTCTCACTTTCCAAGATTTCATTAAGCAATCTAGTTAAAAACTCCACTGCCATTTCACCTAAACACTTCGATGCTTCCACAGATATGTCATCTGGACCAACAGCCTTTCCATTCTTCATCCTCTTCATAGCTATCCTTACTTCCTCTTTGCTAATCCACTGCACTTCATGATTCACTATCCGCACATCATCCAACCTTCTCTCCCTCTCATTCTCTTCATTCATCAACCCCTCAAAGTGCTCTTTCCATCTGCTCAACACACTCTCCTCTCTTGTGAGTACGTTTCCCTCATTGTCCTTTATCACCCTTACCTGCTGCACATCTTTACTAGCTTTATCCCTCTGTCTAGCCAATCGGTACAGGTCCTTTTCTCCCTCCTTAGTGTCCAACCTTTCATACAACTCTTCATACGCCTTGTCCTTAGCCTTTGCCACCTCTCTCATCACCATGCACCTCATCTCCTTATACTCTTGTCTACTTTCTTCATCTCTCTGACAATCCCACTTCTTCTTTGCCAACCTCTTTCCCTGTGTACTCTCCTGTACTTCTTCATTCCACCACCAGGTCTCCTTGTCCTCCTTCCTATTTTCAGATGTCACACCAAGCACCTTTCTAGCCATCTCTCTTACTAGCTCTGCTGTAGTTACCCAGCTATTCGGTAACTCTTCACTGCCACCCAGTGCTTGTCTTAACTCTTCCCTGAACTCCACCTCACAATTACCCTTTTTCAATTTCCACCATAGTTTCCACAAGAGAGTAAAATTTATCCTTAGCACTAAAAAGTCATGAAAGTAGATGACAGCACTTCTCTAATTGTTATACAAAATTTCGAACTGTGGCAGTTTCGCAATGTGAAATAGGTTGTACTGTGTTTTGCATGAAGTTTCTAAAAGGTTTTGATACTACAGTAACTCTTTTCAGGTCCTGATGCATTTTGGCACTTTATAAAAGAACATAGTCTTGTTTGCTAAGATAACTTGGTTTTAGCATTTTTTATTATTGTGATATCAGTATGAAACTGATTTTAAATTTTAAAAATCCTGTTGTCTATGATACCAGCGTGATAATTATTTAACTAGTACAGTGCTTGCACTAGCAAAATAATTACTTTCAGCTTCCCATTAAAATGAATGGGAAGCAGACCACAGAAGTGAATGTTCAAGCCATTCATTATCATAAATTTTCTGTTTAACCTCTCTGAGTTAGTAATAGACATGCATAGCCAATGAGTATCCTATTACTATGCATGCTAAGCATCCAGAATTGGTTGCCAAGAGCAACCAGTCTTGCTGGTTTCCCCTGCTGTGTCTAGTCATTTGACTCGAGAATGTTCAGAGGAGCAGATGCTCTGATCTTCAGTGATGGTTTCCTTTTGCAGGTGTGTGTGTGTTTAATGGTTTACTGGCAGGGGAATGGATACATCTGTGGACAGTGGTGGCAGTACATGCTGCCAACAGCACAATTCTGTCCTATATATTTTTTAATTATAGAGGTCAGTATGTGGCGAGTCACCTGTAGCAACAAGTTGAAATGCATTCTATTTATTCCACGTCTGGTGGTAACACTTCACAGGTGATCGCAAGAAGTGTGCATTAGTTGGAGGGGGGCATTCTTTGGATGAAAAGAAAGGGCAATTTGGTGATCACAGTGAAGTGATTGCCCCTACGAAGCCATGTATAATGCAAATGATTGAAACACAGACTGTGACAATAGCGAAACAAAACGTTACAGTAATAACATCCTATGGATACAAAGAAATTGGCTTTCATTTTGTGGGATAGAGAGGTTTTGTGTGTGTGTTTGTGTGTGTGTGTGTGTTTGTGTGTGTGTGTTTGTGTGTGTGTGTTTGTGTGTGTGTGTTTGTGTGTGTGTTTGTGTGTGTGTGTGTGTGTGTGTGTGTGTGTGTTTGTGTGTGTGTGTTTGTGTGTGTTTGTTTGTGTGTTTGTTTGTGTGTTTGTTTGTGTGTTTGTTTGTGTGTTTGTTTGTGTGTTTGTATGTGTGTTTGTATGTGTGTATGTGTGTGTGTGTATGTGAAAATATGGTACAAGTACATTATATGGGTTACCTAGGGGTCGGCTCACAATGAGTTGAAATTCATTACTGAGACCACTATGCTTTTTATTTTCCTCACAAACAAGCATCAGAAATGTGTATGTAAAGTATATGTTTTGCTTTTAAGGTTTGCTGTAGGTAAAAATTGAATGCAGTTACATGATCCATCTGAAACGGTCTTTTTTTCTGGCTGTATGACTTCTTCTTTGGGGTAGTCGTCTATGTGTGTTTGAGAACAACAATCTGAAATACATTACTATGGTCATTATTTGTTTCACTTTTCTCATAGTCAAACATCAGAAGTGTACATAGAAGGTGGCTGTCTGAGGTAAAAGTTAGAAGGCAATGCTGTATGTGAAAGAGTGGGCAGTCATATAGTCATTGTGGAATAAAAAATATATGGCTTTTCAGGAGACATTACATTTCTCTGGCAGCAGCATGTTTAGAGACATTATTATGACCAGTATGTGTATCATTTCTTATTGCAACATCAGACATGTACAGAATGTGGCTATCCTTTTTGAGAGCAGGATGATATTTACAGGCTCACTAGTATGGCTTATTTGGGGGTATTATATGTATCAGAGAGCCACATGACCATTTTATTTATATATATATATATATATATATATATATATATATATATATATATATATATATATATGTAGGTTTACATGGATTTGGTCATACAGCCAATTGTCGAACAGGCTGTTTTTCGAACTTATATGTCGAAGATTTAGATGTCGAACGGTCGGACTGTCGTATGAAATTTGAAATTCGACATTTCCGACCACTCTACCACCTAAACAAGCGCTACCATGGTTCAAAAAGGGGGGGTGTTTGGCGTTTCGACATAATTGTGTTCGCAATTATGCTGAACTGGCGTTCTGCAGTCGAACATGTGTTTGACAATTGGCCGTTTGACCAAATCAATGCATACCATATATATGTTGTCTTTTGGCTTTTCCCGGTCAGGGGTCGCCACAGCGGAACTCCGGTCCACTAATTATTGGTAGTTGATTTTTACATGCTGAGTTACCAGCCCTGACGCACAACCTTCAACAAAGGTACGCCCATTCACGCATGTCTCCACGCAGAAGACGCTCTAGCTGAGAATCGAACTGGACAGCGTCTTACTGTGAGGCGACAACGCTACCGCAGCACCACCACCGCTCATACTATATATATATATATATATATATATATATATCTACATACATGTAACTTCTCGGTTAGTTTGTGTACCATTTTATAAGTCTCATTCCACTGTGGAGAGTATGTATGCAAAGGGAGCTGATGCTTGTGCTTGCTGTAGTTTGAGAAACATGGTAACGATTCAGTCCCTATTTTGACTTTCAGGTCATCTTATTTCACATGTGCCTTAATGCAGATAGCTTTATGTTGAGTTTGCATCGAATGTTCACATTTTCACTTTCTTTCACAGAGGCTGAACACATCATTTATAAAATCATAAATTTGTTTTGGTTTTATAACATGACAGTGGAACCCACTATTTATTCCTGAAAGTGATGTTGTCTGGGACTTGAAATGCTTACAGAGAAAAGGGTGAAGCATTACAGTGAGTTGTAATTTTGCACTTACAAATTCAGCCCAACAGTTCTACTACCATTGTACCTTAAAGAACAACTTAACTATATTTTATAACTGAATATCTAAATTTTGTTAAGTATAAAAAAAAATTATAGAAAATATGTAATTGGTTGAGATATAAGTTTGTATTAATAGTTTCTGTCAGTAGGACTACACGGCCATTAGAATGCGCCAGGCTGTTAAAACTACATTATGTTTTAAGTTTCCATTAGCATATATAACTTTTACTCAAGATGACAGAATGCAGTCTGTGTTCAGAATTTGTTTTTATCATTTTCATTATGTCAGAAGTAAAAACTCATTTTTATTTCACTAGCCAAGGCAACATTTCTGATACTGTATATAGGACATGGTCTGCACTCTGTTTAGTGACAAAGGCAGTATGCTGCTATGTGAATCAAAATTGATATTGTAGTAAAATCCTTGGGGGGGGGGGGCAAGTGGCATTCTTGAGTGTTTTATGTAGAGGTATCGTATTAGAATTCCTTGATGGTTTCCATTAAGGAAGATCACAATTAAAAAAATATATATATATATATATATATCATACTTAAGAGGCCATGATAAGGTTAATGGCCCTCTTAAAGCCATCTGCTAAATTTTTAACCACTTTACTACAGACACCAGAAGACTTGTAACTAAGAATTTTTTTTCATGAGTGTTTTTTGCCCCCATGACTGCAGACTGTCAAGGTGTCACCATGTGGTGTTTATGACATTAGTTCCCAGTTGTGGGGAGTTGACCATAACCACAGAGGAGAGAGCCATCCTGAGGGGTGTCAATCAGCCATGATAATTGCTTTTGCATTTGCTGCCACTCAGTTACAGAGACATTTATGTTGGTTGTAATAACTCCACCTCCTGTGGAGATGCTGAGCAAATCATCACTCCTCAGGGCTCAGAATGCCTTTCCCATGAATGGATGCAGACTACTAAGTGTTCACTATGCAAGCTACCACCCACTGGTGGCTCAACAAGCCTAATGCCTGCCTTCTCCCAGATGTCTGCTTTGTCTGCTTTTCTGCTCTGTAAATCATAACAGACCAAACAAATGTAACATGGCTGTGTTACTCCTTCTCCCTTTGTTGCATATGGTGGATGTTCTTCATGCTTCACTGTTGCAGTCATTACATTTGGGTAATCTGCTGGCAGGTTACCCTCACTCGACCTGATTAACAATGTCTTGGGTCCTGCGTCGGTTGCTGTCCCTTCTTCCATGATGTCAGGTCATCAGGGGTATAAAACATGTAACCAACACCATTGCATCAGTCTTTCTTGCCGTGCGGTGCCCGAAGCAGAACCAGTTTGCAAGTGCCCATCGGCCGACTCCTGAAATTTTCGTTTTCAAGTTTCAGGACTGAAGTCTACAACTTAAAGCTAAGTACCCCATTGGGGAAAGTTTTTCTTTCTCCTTACCGATGTCAGTAAAAGTTAATAATTGCATTACTTGTGGAAAGCAAATACCTCACAAAGATTTTCATTCGTACTGTATTCTTTGCCTAGGCCCTGACCATGATGTGCCTTGCTGTCGGTTTTGTGCTTTATTTAATCAGTGCACTATCCATTGTTGGTACATTTTTGCCTCTAAATATTTCGGTTCTCGGTTTAATTATCCAGAAATGTCGTCGTTTAGCCATCCGACTACCGGGATTCTGAAAAAACGCAAAGATAAGGACAGAAACAGGCCGCGGAGGTCCAAAACCGCCGACGATGCTTCTCCTAAGCCAGATGCCAGTTCGCCGGTACTCAGTGAGGTGCTTTTGCAGCCCCTGATACCCGCTACTTCTAATTCACAGGCCTCTGCTGAGACCCATTCGGAGTCCAGTATGCCGCGAGAGGCTTAACCTATGGAACCCGCAGATGTCTCTACCTTGGATGGGTCCGGAGCCGCTGTGCAGGCACCGGCTTCTGAGGATGTATTCAGACCTACAGACTTGCATATTAAATCAACTCCACCTTCATTACTAAGGCCTAAATCTCGATCTATGTCTACAAAAATGATGCCCATGCCACATTTTCAGGCCCCTATGCCTAAAAAACAAATGATCAAAATGGCTGAAGATCTAATTACTCTAATCAGGGTAGTCAATCACCCCCCTCTAAGAGGCCTAGGGCTGAGCTTGATTATGAATCTTCTGATCAGGTTTCTGTTCCTTCTGAGTCTTCTAATGACCTGGATTTGTCCATATCTACTTAAGAGGATTTTTCTTTTGGGGAAAATTTACATACCTTAAGGGAGCATTTCCACTGGGAAAGTCAGGAATTTTCTAATTCAAAAAAGAGGCTTGGGGATTTCCTCCTCCTACCTCAGCATAGGCCCTTGGCTATACCTCCTGTACTAGACATTGTTGATGATGTGTTTTCGGAATCCAGTATGGCCCCCGATTCCCTGCCTCCGGCTCCTAGTAAACCTGACAGATACTACAGGGTTCCTGAGTCCCACAAGTTTCTTTTTAAAAATCCTGTTGCAGATCCAGAAACCATTTCTCAGAGGTCCAAGGGCATTAAGGCTTCTACTGCTAAAAATCCTACCCGTTCTGATAGAGACTCCAAGGCGCTGGATATATGGGGTAAGAAGGTTTATACTTCTGCAACCTTGGCAATCAGGGCTTTAAACTGCCAATTTCATATGTTAAAATATCAACAGCATATTATTGGACTGCTTAAACAGAAAATGATGTTGATTCCTGACTGTGTGGAAAATAAAGATTTACAGGACTTATTGCATTCTGCTGAACATGTTGGAAAATATACTTTGCAATGTGGTTTTGATTCTTTAGAGGCCTGCAGGGCTGCTCTTACTGGGTCTGTGTTTAGAAGGCATGCTTGGCTTAAGGAGTAATCCTTGCCTGATCATGTTAAAGTGAAATTGTTGGATGCTCCTTTAAATCAGGATCATCTGTTTGGCAATAAGGCTGAAGAAGTTCTAAAAAAGATGGAAGATAAAGCTAAATCAATGGAAACTGTTAAAGATGTCTTACAAGTGCAACCTCCAAGATTTAGTAGGCACTGGCCTACTAAGAATTAGCTCCTTCCAGATCCTCTCAAGCCAAACCCAGACACACCAAAAGCACCAGGTTTCAGTCCCAGGGGACTCTCAGAACTAAGCAATGGGGGGCCTCCACTTACAAATCTGGAAATAACAAGACACTCCCCTATGGTAAACAGTCTCAGTGACTACCTTTTAAAATTACCAAGCACTTACCTTTTAGCTGCCCCTTTGGGGGGAAAGATTGCTCTTCATGCAAAGAACTGGGAACTCATAACCCAGGACAAATGGGTTTTAAATATAGTGTCCCAGGGATACAGATTTCATTTCCACATGTTGCCAACACCAAACGGGTGGCCAGACCTGCCCCCAAATCAGTGGGCAGAAGCTCAAAAACAAGTACTTTCCCTCTTAAACATGGGGGCTATTCAACCAGTACCAGAAGAGGAAGAGGGACAAGGTTTCTATTCCAAGCTTTTTCTGGTACCCAGAAAAGACAAATCATGGTGTCCAATTCTGGACCTGTCTACTCTAAACACCTTTCTGGACATTCCAAAATTCAAGATGCTGACTCTTTACCAGTTACTTCCTATGCTAGGCAAAGATGCCTGGTTGTCAACTCTAGATATAAAAGAAGCATACCTGCACATCCCAATTGGGGAATCTTGCAGAAGATACCTACGGTTCAAAGCAGGCTACTTGCATTATCAGTTCTCTGCACTGCCCTTTGGCTTGTCTACAGTGCCCAGGGTATTCACAAAGTGCCTGGCTCCAGCTATTGCATTTTGCAGGCAAAGAAATATTTAAATATATCCATACCTGGACGATTGTCTAATTCAGGCAGAAAACCAGGGCATACTTCTAAATCATCTAGCGTTTGTAAAAAGGGTTCATACGTGTCTAGGGTACACCATAAACGAAAATAAATCACAACTGGTACCCTCTCAACAGATAACATTCATGGGTGCAAGCTTGAATACAACTGCCCAGATGGTTTTTCTCACGCCAGAGAAACAAATTCATTTGGTAACTTCAAACAAGTGGCCACAAAAATCCTGCTATCTGCAAGACAAATACTGCAAGCCTTGGGGTTCATGGCCACCTGCTTTCTTCTAATTCCATTTGCAAGACTGCATATGAGGAAACTACGGTGGTACTTAAAAGGTCTATGGAGTCAACATTGTCACAGCCTGGAAACAGTGATTCCTATCATACCTTGCCTATGCCTGGAATTCCTATGGTGGGCAGAGGCCTGCCACCAGAACAAGGGACTGCCATTCTCGCTACCCCCTGCCACCCAAACCCTAACTACATATGCATCAGACTATGCATGGGAGGGCTCACCTGGCAGGGAAGTGCATTCAGGGCAAATGGAACCCAAATCAAACGCACCTATATATCAATCAAAAAGAAATGTTAGCTGTACAGAATGCTCTGACGGCCTTCAAGGGCTACATTCTTCCAGGACAACTAATAGTAAAGACAGACAGCACCACGGTTATGTGGTACATAAACCAGCAGGGGGGTACACATTCTTACCCCCTCTGCAGACTAGCCATGGCATTGTGGAACACAGCCTTGAGCTACCAAGTGCACCTACAAGCTCAATTCCTGCCAGGAAAATTGAATACACTGGTAGACGGACTAAGCAGAAATCTCATGGACCCACATGAGTAGAAACTGGAACCACGAGTTTTCAACATCTTGACAAGCAAATGGGGGGGCCCAGACATAGATCTATTTGCCCCCCCCCCCCAGAACCACCAGTTGGACAAGTTTTGCCCAAGGACTCCCCACAAAGAAGCCTGGAAAGTTGATGCTCTGTCCTTCATCTGGAAAAACAGTCTACGCCTTTCCCCCTCTGCCTCTGCTCTCCAAAGTTCTGCTAAAAGTCAAACAGGACAAACCAAGAATTATTTTGATTGCTTCAGAATGGCTATGCCAACACTGGTACCCACTCTTGTGCAGTATGTCATAAATATCTCCATGGCACCTGCGTCAGACCCCTTCTTTGCTGACTCAGCAGGAGAACCAAATTCTGCACCCTCTGCTTCCAACATTGAACCTTGCAGCCTGGCTAATCACTATCCTTATCTTCCCTCAACAAACCTGTGATGGATGTCATCTTGGAGGCGAGAAGGCCTAGTACTAGAAAATCTTATGCTGACAAATGGAAAAGATTCTGTGCCTGGAACCAATCTTTAGAGATGAGCACAGCAGCGCCCAATTTACCTCAGATTTTGCAATACTTAACTGAGATGCTTCACAAGGGCCTGTCTTTTTCCTTTATTAAAATCCACGCTTCAGCTATTTCAGCTCACTATAACACAGAACCACCCCTCTTCTCTCATCCCCTGCTCAAGCAGTATCTCAGAGGGGCAAAGAACTTGAGACCACCCAGGAGAGCTCCTACCCCAGCCTGGGACCTTAACTTTATTTTGGAGATGCTCACTCTGCCTTCTTTCGAGACAGCTGCTACTGCAGACTTAAAATTTCTTTCTTGGCAAACAGCCTTCCTTTTAGCAATCACTTCAGCTAGAAGGATATCTGAATTGCAGGTCCTTATGGCAGTGGAACCTTTCATCATCTTTCATGCGGACAGGGTATCTCTGAGGACCAATCCATCCTTCGTGCCCAAGGTGGTTTCCAGTGTGGCTCTTAATCAGTCCATTCATTTGCCAACCTTCTTTCCCAACCCACAGAACAAAGGGAAACGGATTCTGCATTCCTTGGATGTGCACAGACAACTTAGATTCTACTTGGACAGGACTAAATCTCGAAGAAAATCTGAACAATTGCTGGTAGCTTTTGCTGCAGAGGCAGAGAGGAAGGCTGTTTCAAAACAAACCATTTCTAAATGGATAGGCCATTGCATTCATTTCTGCTATAAGCACCATGGAAAACCTATCCCCCAGGGGATGAGATCTCACTCCACCAGGGCTGCATCTACTTCTGCAGCCTTTCTTAGAGGTGTTCCTACCAGGGATATTTTGGAAGCTGCTACCTGGAGTTCTGTACATACTTTCACCAAGCATTATCATTTACCAATTTTCTCTAAATCCAGAGCTGGCTTTGCCACTGCTGTCTTGTAGGGCCTTATAGCTGGTCCTAATGCTGTATAAACTCCTCCTCCCAACCATAGCTTTGGGAATCTACCTAAATGTAATGACTGCAGTAGTGAAACACGAAGAACATTGTACAGTTGTGTACACTTACTATAAATGTAGATGCTCGAGTGTATTATTCACTGTTGCAGTCCTGGTTACCCTCCCTGCAGCCCCCTAATTTTCTCTGGCTATACCTCTACTTTCTTTTACTATGCTTAAAAGCCTTTTTGGTGTATTTGCTTTTGGTTGGAGGTATATTTTTGTTTTTTTAATTTTATTTGCTCCCCATTAGGGGGGCACCTGACATGTGGGGCAAGAAAAACTGATGTAATGTCATTGGATGCATGCTTTATACCCCTAATGATCTGAAGTCATGGAAGAAAGGCCAGCAACCGACGCAGGACCCAAGACTTTGTTAATCAGGCCGACTGAGGGCAACCTGCCAGCAGATTACCCAAACATAATGACTGCAACAGTGAATACACTCGAACATCTACATTTATGGTAAGTGTACACAACTGTACTTTGTTTTAATTGATGACTTTCTCATGCCCTCCCCTCACACAGTCATTTTTAAACAATCCATAACAAACTTCTACATTAGCTTAACATCCTTCGATGCTTATCATATTGATCACTACTACCAGCCAAAACTATGTGGTTATATCCTGTCAAGAATATAATAGCTGGCCAGCGTCCAAAGCTTCAGGACACCTTCCATGCACCTAAAAAGTTACACAGCTTGAGCTGAGCTGTCTAAAAAGACAGGATTGGGTGCCAAGCCCTTCAGAGCTTTCCTGGTGCTGAAGGGAGCACTCTTCTGCAGGCTTTCAAGGATCACTGGTCGGATTGTGTTGTTTCATTGCTGGGTAGATAAGTTCCCTTGAGGTGAAACCCCTCTACATTCAGTATTTATTGTTTTAAATTTACTTTCCTGGTTAAGAAAGTTTTAACTAGAAGTTTGTGTTTTACCTGACTGTCACATGACTTAACTGTACTTTTAAATGGGAGTACATGTTTCTACTGTCAGTTTAAAAATTGTTAAAACGTTCTAAAAATGCCCCCCCCATGGAGAAACTGTGTTTGTTTTCCCTTTTGGGGGCTGTCAAAGTTAAAGTGCTTTTTACTATGTTTTTACTTGGGAAAAGTAAGTTTTTAAGACTTGGAAGTTTTACTGGCTTGTGCTGCTTAGTTTCTGTAGGAAAGAGGCACCATTTTTGGCTTGACCATAGAAGAAATGCCTGGTCTTATGGGTCAGTCCTCCTTCCTGCCACTAAAAGAAAAAGGTAAACTACAGCTTTGCCACCACAGCAGGCTAGCAATTTGCTTCAGCCTCAGGTGGTTGCTTCTGTGGACAAAGCTGGTTCCTCGGGCTGCTCATCTTTTTTCCCTGGATCCCTCTGGTGTAACACCTGTAGCCAGTATGGATCAGGGCTTAGCCACTTCCTCCGCAGTTGTTGTGGTCCCTTCAGTGCCCAAGGGAGAGAGAATATTAACTCTCTTGGGAGAAGGGGCTGGTAAGATTCCCATTTAGTCAGATTTGTTCTTTTCCTACACTTTCCCAAGGTATGGTTCATTTCCATTACAGTATTGATATCAGCTACTACTTGATTCCATACTTTAGCTCTCACTGTACCTGCTTTGGCCCCCTTTGCCAAAGAGAAGTTGTATAGGCATAAATGCATTTGGATGGATTGGGTTAGCAGTGCTGATATGCAATGATCTCATGTTTATACAAAACTACCAAGAATACCTTAATCACACTCTAGTATGCTATACCATTAGCATAGCAGTTGTGTCTGCAATTAGCAGAAACTACCGAAACACTGCTAGAACTTATTTATAGTAAACCTTAGTATCACTATGTGCATAATAGACCCGTACCCTGTCTGACTTGTCAAAAAAAAAACTGAGTTGATGCAGTACTAGAGCAGCAGTTCTGTAAATACATGCTAATAAACCATGTGATTCAACCAAGGAAAAAAGCTGTCAACAACATGTCTTGCTATAACACTAGAGTTTTTTTTGTTCATCTACACAGTCAAACAGTGGCACTATTAAAAAAAATGGAACTGCATGTGAAGTTATTATGCAAAACTTTTACACTGCCATCAGTTCCATAGTTATAACCCTTTATGGATGTGTAGGCCAGTTGTAATGATGTCACAGCTGAGTTGGTGTGGTTCATTCCCTGTTATCCCCTACATCAGCCTAACATACACCACTTTTGTTCTGGGTCATCACAAGGATAGCTTCTGTTAAAGCCCAGGGTTGAGCCCCAAAATGGCCTAATAAAAGAGACCACAATCTTCCTCTCCCTTCTGCAGGAAACATACTGCCATTTCCGAATGCATTGCATTATATAAAATGTATTGTCAAAGTTAGCAGAGCTTGCTAGAATGTAGTCTTCCTTCCTGAAATTGAGTTTAATGGCAAAGTTAGAAGGTAGTCAGTACATCAATAGGTAAACCAACCCCTCTGCCCATCATCTGACACTGTGGTGCTTCTGAATGTAACTGGGGAATGTTGAGCTCAGGTCTATATTAGATAAAAAAGCGAATGGTGATTAATCAACCCTATGTAAGCGAAAGATTACAATTTCAAACGGTCAGAACAGTGACTTTTTTCCTAGGGAAAAAAATCGCTGAAAAAAACATACTTTAAACACTTAAAGTGGGGGGCTGTGCCCCCTGCACCCCCCTACTTAAATATACCAACTCCGAGACTGCACTACAGTGCTGAAAATGGCAAAGTAACGAAGCAACCAAGCCAATTCTTTCCCAGGGAAAGAATTTGCTTAAAAGCCGCTTCGATATTTTGACGTTTAAGGCTTTTGAGTTCGACCAAGACGCATTCAAAAGAATGCGTCTTCGGTCTTCCGATAGGGAACCGTTGAGCTTGGGTTGCAATAGTTTCTTCAAGTTAAACACCATACTCAGGAGGTCAAATGAAAGACTGTCAGAGAATGAGCAACTTCTTTTAATCCCAGAAAGTTCCTAGTAGCATTCTGCAAAACATGGTGCAGTTCTTCTTTATATTAGACATGCACAGTGTTGAACTGGTTACAAAGAGGTCAGAAAAAATGCTTCCATCAGTGGTGACGACACATTAGGTAGGAGTGAATAAGGGGTAAACAAGTTTTGATTTCCTTTCCTGTGCTTTGTATATCTCCATAGCTGAAAAGAAATGAGAAAATAATAGAAGTTCAATGCAGAAGAGGATTGTGTATCTGACAAATGGCCCTCGTGAGAAGAAGGCATATGAACAATTATTATTCAAGTAATAAATTCATTCTATAGGTACTGTTTCTGTAACGTACTGATAGATGATAGGTAAAAATAAACTGTCAACATAGTCCACTGAAGCATTTCAGTAAATAGAAAATAATTTATACATGTATATTAAAATAAAACATTCATAGATATTGTAGTTGGTAATCCGTAAAGTAGTATAGCATTACTATAATTTAAGAAACATTAATGTGAATTGCCATCAGTGCGTGTTCTCTAAGATTGCAGTCAGTAGTAACAGGCCACTTAGTAGCAGTTTGACAATGAAAAAAAGTAGACTTGTTCATTTCTGTGCATAAAAAATAGTACATTTGCCACCCACTTAAGAGTCCTTCATGTGTTCATATTTCTGTCTTTTTTTTTTTTTTTTTGGGAGGGGGAGTTGGTTATTTTCTCCATTTTATGTTCTTTTCCCACAGGTGCAGAAATCCCAGGGGTAGTCCAGCTGTGTGCCTTCCAGGTGAGGGACTGCTTAGTACCTCCCCCTGCTTGCCAGGGATGTCTTCACAGGAGCGAGTGGTGACTTTGCCTCTTTAGGACCCCCCCCCCCCCGGTGTGTGACAACATGGAAAGCTGCTAACACTGTAAGCTTCGGGACCGGTTTGAGGCAGTGATTGACTTGAGCCGTAGAGTGGTGGTTTCACCATGTTGAAGCCCTCTTCCATCAGGCACAAAACTTGCTGACGTGGTTGGTTGCAATCATTGAGCCACTGGAGGCCTGTACCTCCATTCCATTAAGGTCTACTTGTCAGGGCCCTTCAGAGGGGGAGATAACTGGGGTCCTCTGGATTGGGTATCACCTGTGCTTCAGATTTCCTCTCCCTCTTCCTTTTGTATCTGCCATGTATATATTTTGTGTCCCCCCCACCATTGTTGGCCCACAATAGTGTTCTTGTCTGCCTTTTATTTTGGTCAGTTTTTTTAATTCTTCCCTAAGCTTCTCTGCCATACCCTCTTCCCTTATTACTTCCCCAGATTCCCTCTTGTATATAAAAATTTGAAAAACTGGGGGTCCACCCCCCACAAAAACATTGTGCCCCTCCTCTTCCACCTCATCCAGCACAATCATAATATATAATGTAATATATAAATAAATATGATCCATTGTTTGACACAGTAATGTGTTATTTATGCTTAATTTGTGCTCTTTTTGCTCTAATTTCCTTTTTTACAATTGTTTTTCATAACTTTGTTATGCTAGTTCTTTATAAGCTTTAAAATTATTATTTTTCTATTACTTTTGTAAATATTGAGTGGGCCTGGGTTGGGGTGTATGTCACCACAGTGTACTAGTGTTTTTTTCAGGTGTACATAAAGTTTGACTAGTTTGTAGATGAGTTTTGTGTAATTAAGAGTGGTGTGGGATTGGCTATTTGATGGGCATAGCTTGTGTGTGAGGTGGTGAATTATGGTGGTGTGATAGTTGTATGGGGTTAGTTGTAAATATGGTATAGGGTTTGGTGTATTGAGGGATGTTCCTTTGCAAGGAATGAATAGTGTGTAGGTAAGTGGTGTTTGGTAACTGGTAATGGTGATTAGCAAATTGAGGGAAATGATGCAAATGGTATATAGTAGGGGTTGAGTGTGTGAGGGTTGAAATGGTGATATGGTGTAGGGGTGAAGTACCTAGTGTCAACCAATAACCCCACATACCCACAGCTATTATTCAACAATATGATCCCACTAAAAATATGATAAATAAAAGTCAACTAGGATAACACGAAAGACTGGTCACTGTAGTTATAAATGATCGAGTGTTAAAAAGCATCCAGCAAATAAGATTCTTATATCAATGTAAGTAAAACCACACTTGACAAAAAATCAGGCACATTTAAAACAAAAAGTCAGAAGACGATAGTTGACCCATTCATTAAAATGGTGAGCAGATGTTATAAACTGTAGTATGTTCCAATGTTGTGGATGTTCAAAAAGTTTAAAGTAAACCTGTAAAACTTATATGAATCTTAGATATTTGTCCCAAGTGACAGAAGTCTCAAAACCGTACAATTATTGCATATGGTAACACTAAACAAGAGCCTTCAAACAACAAATCAGATGATATACAATACAAAAATGATTATGCAAACCCCTATCAAATTTGTTACAGTCACCAAAATGAAATGCAGATCCAATAAATACGCCAAGTGTTGGTTTTGCATCCAAGTCCATATATGGCTTCTAGCAAAAACAAATGCCACTCCACCACTTGTAAAGGCGTCCACAGTCAAAAAATGCCTTGTGCATATCCAACTTTAGAATCAGTTCCTACTAGACTTCATCCTCCCACCATTATTGAAAAAAAATAGACATACAAACACCACACAAGAAAATGTATATTAAAAATAGCTTTCTTCACACCGAAAATGTACCTTCAAGTGCAACTGAATTATAGCGTAAGCTTTGGAAAAAAGAGGGCTTTACTAGTCTAAAAAGTGTAGCCTACAAATAAAACACTTATAAATGATTAGATCCAGTCTCAGTAGGTTGGTGTGTTTGCTGTATATTTTTACAGGGAAGTATGTAGTGACTGGGTGAAAGTGTGTTGTGCAAAAAAGCTTGAGTGTTTAAAAGTGTGTGTGTGTTTGCCAAGTTTAGTTTTTTGCAATGCGTGTGCAAGTAGGGGAGATCAAGAGGGCACGTGTGAGAGAGCATGCATATAGGAGATAAGAAGCAAGTGTTCAGTAGTTTAGTGTTTGAAAATTAAAAGTGTGGGGTGGGGTGAGTTTTCTTTTTCCAAAACACCTTTATTGAATTATCACTTGTGACGTAGGCAAATTTACATTCATATAAAAGTAATCAAACTATATCAACATAAACATTATTCTTCACATACTGTATATTGCTATATATCACATAACCTAAGCAACATGACACAATTTATTCAAGTCCTGCCTTTTTTAAACAAGAAACATCTTTATTAAACCATCACTTACTACATAGGCAATCATACTTTTATATAAAAGAAAACAAACTGCACTGACACAATTCTAGTTGCAAGCATTGTACTGACACACTACCAGCTGCAAACATTGTTTATCACTTAAAATCTACCCATTTTTTTCAGTCAAACATTACATAGTTCATTTAAGTCCTGCCGCGTTTTGAACCTCATTCCTCCCTTGTATGTATTGTTCTCACAATTCCCATTTTCTCCAGTGTGGTTTGCTCCTACCCTTTTCTAAATATCTCAATTCGGGTTTTGTCTCTGTTACTATATTCACTGCTTCTAGTGTAGTTGGTTTAGATTTTGATTTTCATTTTCTAGTAATTGCTTTTTTTCGTAGCCACCATTATTAGACACAGCAAGGCCTTACTGTGTCTAGGCAATTCTGATTCTGTATCATAGCTCAGAAAAATCATCTCCCTCGTCAGACCAATCTGCTCACCCAGTATCTTTGACAGTGCACCCCAGAGGGAATCCTTAAAGTCTGCCAACTCACCACACTCCCAGAAAATATGTTCCCAATTACCTCTTTCTTCCCTGTCGCACCTCCAGCATTTGCTGTTTGCCTGAGGAAAACTCCTCTGGAGTCTACTTTGGGTATAAAAATATCTATGTAAACATTTCCAGGCAAAAATCCTAAATCTTCTAGATTTTGTTACATATTTGGGAGACATACATATATGCTCCCATTGTTTCTTTGTGAATTGCTTATCCAGTCTCTCTTCCCAATCCTTTCTAACCTCCTCGATTTATTGTTATACTTATCATGCAATATTTTATATGCTGTGCTAATTATTCCTTTTTAGTGGCAGCTTTTATTCTCGATTCTACTAAAAACTCTACCAGTGCTGGTCTTTATTTAGGACAGCCCTATTTCTTTCTTTTTGCCTATACTCTGATATCAATTCCTGATAGGGAAGGCAATCTCTAACCTGCAGTCCAAATAAATTCTTGGCGTCTTCCCATTGTATCATCTTTCCCTCATCAGTTATTTGTTCCTAGTACCTTGGTTCCTTTGCCAGTTTTCTCCAATAAGTTCCAGACCCTTCTTGCCTGTTGTCTGGATCCCTAATTGCAGTCATCCTTATTGTCAGAATGTCCTTTCTCTATTCCCATGTTGGCTTAGTTCTTAGAATACCTTCTGCATTTTATGGATGTAATATTCTGTATGATTATTGTTATTGACTTTAAAGGAACTGCATCCAAAATCCCAGTCTCTCCTTGTTTCTTGAGCTTCCCCGTTTCATCATCATCATCCCTTTCCTCTTTGAATTATAGTTTTCTGTTTGTGCTATGTATAGGAGTCTTAACTGTGTAGCTCTGAAATACCCCTTTAAATTGGGTAATCTCAATCCTCCATGTTCTACTGGAAGAATCATCTTATCCCACTTGACTCTTGCAGTCTTCCCTGACCAGGTAAAGTCCTTCAGCTCTTTATTAATTGCTATCCACAGCCTCTCCACTGGTTGATAAAAAAACATGCCTGACCTGTGTACAAGACTAAAGGGGCTAAAAATGTTTTAACTGCTTGTATTTTACTATCCATATCCATATAACAAAACTTCAATTTTCTCAGTTATTTTATTATCATTTGTATATTCTCTTCCCACATATCCTTAGCTGCCACACTAGAGTCATTTTTAATCCATACTTCTAAATACTTTATCATGTCTCCATAAATGTGGATATTCCTGAAACAATTTGTGTGTGGGTATATAATTTACCGCTGTTGCCTTTATTTTAGCTTCATTAATTTTGTATCCCAAAAAGATCTGAAACTGTCTCAAAATGTTCCACAACTCTGTAATGTATCTTTCTGATTTTGTCAGGTGTAAAATAATATCTGCAAGTAAAGCCAGCTTTTCTTGACTACCATACCAATTATATCCTTGAATTTCTGAGTACCTTATTTTCTTTGCCACTGGTTCTAAATGTAATGCAAATAGTAAAGGGGAAGAGGGCACCCATGCCTGATTACTCTGCTCAAGCAGAAATTATCAGAGAGGACCCAACCCACTTTAATTTTCGCCTCTGATCCCTCATATATCCTCCTAATGAACCTTATAATTTTTTTCAGGAAATGCAAGTACTTCCATTGCCCTGCTCATAAAGTCCTAGCTTACTCTGTCAAATGCTTTCTGTGCATCAAGACCCACCAACAACAATGATATTTTCTTACATTCTGCTTCCCTCTGGATCATCCGTGTTCTGTTAATGTTGTCAAATATTTGCCCCCCCCCCCCCCACAAAACCACAATGAACCATATCGATCAGTTTTAGCATTACTTTGCCATTCTTTTAGCCATTATAGACTTGAACACTTTATAATCATGGTTTAGTATTGAAATGGGCCTGTATGAAGCTGGACCTGATGGATCTTTACCCTTTTAGGTATTACAGCTACCACTGCTTTCGCCCAGGACTATGGTACTTCTCCTCTTCTTAAAATGCTGTTAAACAAAGCATTCCAGATCTTTATCAGTTTTTTTTTCCTCATAGCTTCCAAACTTCCACAGGAGTACTATCTATTCCTGGGAACTTTCCTGTAGATTGGTTATACATCACAATTTTTATCTCATCTCCTCCTATCCCAACCGTTAGTAACTGAGCCTCATCTACCTCTAAACATGGCATATTTAATTCTTCCATAAATATTTCCATTTGTATCTTTTCTTGATTTTCATTTTTGTCTTCTTTATAGAGATGCATAGAATTTCCAAAATGTCTTTAATACCTCTACAGGATCTCTTGTTACTCTCCTTGTTATAGGCTCCCTAAGTTTGGCGACAGCCCTTTCTGCTTTTTATTGCCTGAGTCATTGTGCTAAAAGTCTTTTTGTGCTGTAGTGTTATCAATAAGCTGTTGCCTAACTGCAGTCTTTCTAAACTCATGCATATTATCGAGGTAATCCCTTATTTTCTGCCTAGCATTCTGCAGTTTATCATATTCTTGTCCTGTGAGATTCCCCCTATTCTGCAGTACTTTAACATTTGTCAGTCCTTCTAAATATGTTTTGTTACTTCTTAACCATAGCTCCCTTTCTTTTATTTCCACCCTATTTTTAAACTCCAGTTTTATCCCACTCCATAGCTATTTTTTCAGAAGAAATTTCTATCCTCTCTAACAACTCCCGAATAATCTCCACTACCCTTTCTTTAAATTCCTCTTTTCAACAGATAGGTGGGAAAGCGCCAATGTCTCATTTTTATTTCATTACCGTGTGCTTTTATTTTTGTTATTATTGGCCCATGATCTGAAGTAGTTATTGGGTGAGTATTAAGACCATCAGTTAAATAAACAAGTTCCTGTTCATAGTTGTGTAGTAGGTTAATGGCACTTGAGCCTTTACAAGCCTAGCCCATAGACGTGCCCTGGCATCATGCTGCCTGACGTTAGTTCCCAGTGCCTCTATCAAGTACAGTCACTGGAGTGATCCCCGGGGTGAACTTTCTATTTCCCATCCACTCATCAGGATCCCTCTTGAAGAGGGCCAGTGAGGTGCTCTGCTTGACATGTATTGAAAGTCTATTTCAGAGCATGGGCAGTCTCTGGGTTATGAACCTGTACCTCCAGCATGTTCTGTTGATTGTGGTAATGAGGTTGAGGTCTTTGGAGCGTTTGGTGCGGTGGGATTGGGATTTCTTTAGATGTAGCATTTCTAATAGAGCTGGGTCAGACATGGCTTTGTAAGTCAAGCAGAGATCGCCTCTTAGTAGACGATATGAGACCGAGAATAGCTGGAGTTTTATTTATTTATTTATTTATTTTTTTGTCTGTTCATGTAGGACATGTGTTTAAGGCCTAGGATCCTCTCTGTGAGGTACTTTTGTGGCCTTTTCAGCTGTTGCATGAGTCTATTGAGGTACATGCCAAATGAGGCATTATATTCGATGATTGGCCTAATGAGTAGAGAGAGATGATGACCTCTTTCTTCCTGGATACAAAACCCTTGGTAATGAGATATGCCACATACACAGTGGCAATGTGGTGGTCGATAGAGAGGTTGCTGTCAACCTGTGTACCCAGATCTCTAATAATGCCTTCAGTGTTTAGTAGGCTCCCATCGATGTGGTAATTAGTGGGAACTGAGTTTTTCCCAAAGGGGAGGACTATGGCCATGGTTTCAACACCAGTCATTGGTTTCAGTGAGGCCTTTCTGCAGGATGTCTACATCGCTTGGAGAGTTAATAATGGCTCCCAGCTTGCAGTTGTCTGTGAACTTGGTCAGCCAGAGTCCCTCTGTGTTGGCCTGGACTTCTGAGAAGTAGATGGCAAACAGGAGAGGACTCAGGACAAATCCCTGTGGGACTCCACTTGTGACTGGTCGGCAGTCTGACTTGGAGTCAGCTACTTTCACACTGTGGGTTCTATCTCTGAGTCAGTTTGCAACCCACCTAGTGATGTAGGGGTTGATGCCTAGTTTGGTGAGTTTATCAATAATTCCTGAGTGGGGAATGGTATCAGAGGCCTTGGCCAGATTGAGGTAGGCTGTATGAATTGCCTTGCCCTCACCCACAGCTCTGGTGACTGACTCAAAGAAATCAACCAGGTTGAGCAGGCATGATCTACCTTTCACAAAACCAAATTGCGTGTGATCTAGAGTTTGGAGATTCTCTATATCCTTGTTAATTAGGTCCATGATGATGCGCTCCATAGCCTTACATATTAGACTCGTCAGGTTAATGGGATGATAATTCCCAGGGTCAGTAGTTACTCCCCTTTTATGGAGAGAGGTGACTGTGGCAGTGTGCCATTCGGTAGGGAAAAAGCCTGATGTGAGGCTGTGATTGAACAGGGCATACAGATGTGGTGCCAGTTCACTTTGTAGTTCACACGGAACACATCCAAGGATATTGTCGGGTCCCATGGAAGCTATATTCTTGGCCTTGGACAGTGCAGCTTTAATGTGTGCTGCAGTAATGCTGGGTGCCTGGCATTCCTCCGGTATTGTGATTGGCCATTGGGGGGGGGGTAAAGTTGGCACTGAATCTGTCGGCCAGTATGTTGGCAATATCTGTTGGCTCAGTATAGGAGGTACCATTGTGCAGTAACTCAGAGCAAACCTGGGTATTGCAGTGGAGATTCTTGATATAACTATAGAAGGTTTTGTGGTTGTTTTTAGTGTCTGCCATAATTCTGCCTTCATAGTTGGCTTTAGAGGTTTTGATGAGGGATCTCAACTTTTTGTTGAGACTAATAAGGGAGTTTTTCCAGTCTTGGCACTTAACCTTTTTCTGCAACAGTTTCTTCCTTCTGTTGTAGAGTTTATTAATGGCAGAGAACCACCAGATTGGCTTCCTTTTTTTGGAGGAAAGTGTTTTGGTTCTTTTGGGTATGGCTAATTCACTGCATTTATGTATGTGTTCATACAGTGCATTGGTGTATGATTCGGCAGTCATGCATCTATTTTCCATTGACATGAGTGCTATGAAGTTAGCCACCTCTGTTTTTAGGAGCCCAAAGTCAGCTTTGTAGAAGTTTTTCATGGTGGTTACCTTTGCGGGGGGGGGATGTGGTTGAGATGTGGATTTCCATGGTGATTAGTTTGTGGTCGGATCTAATCAGGGAGGAATTGACTGTTGGTGTAGAGCAATGTTTGCCCATATTATTAATAACCAGGTCAGGGATATGGCTTCCTCTAGTGGGGATAAGAATGAGCTGGTCCAGGGCATTGGAAATGATGAGTTCCAGGAAGCGTTGGGCCAGTGTATTGGTGCATGAGTAGTAATGGAGGGGTAGTTGAAGTCACCTAGTATGAGTGTTGGCTTGGAACCCAATGGATTCTAGGGTGCTTAGGAACGTGGACTGAGAGTCCTGGGACATGGTTGGTGACCTATAGCAGGCTATGACCTGAATCGCCGTCTTACCCAATGTTAGTTGTACTTGAAGTATCTTGGATGCATTATGCTGGGCTACTAGTCTGGAGGTGTGTATATCCTTTGTGAATATGGAGACACCACCTCCTTTGGAGCTTTGTTCCATGTTATGGGGCCAAAAGGTGTGGAATGAGTTATAGCCTGGTAGCGCAGGGCTGCTTTCTGCTGCTTTAAACCAGGTCTCCGTTATAGTTCAAATGTTGATGTTCTCCATTTTGAGGAGTGCTTCGAGCAAGTACATCTTGAGATTTAGACTTCTAGCACGACCCTCAGATTCCATTTATTTATAGCTGTTATGGTGGTAATTTGGTCTTTGGAACATTGCCTAAAAAAGGCACTATAGGGATGGCATGAGCCTTAGCCAGTGTCTGGAAACCCAGGGGTGACAGATGCAGGCCATGTCTGTCAGTCGTGTCATCCCAAGCAGACAAATACTGGGTCCCCTTAGAATGACACCAGAAACTTAGCCAATTGTTGAAATCTATCATTTTCTGCTTGTACTGCGGTATCATTCTAGGCGACAGTAGGATGCTACTCAGGGCTAGTGTCATACCTGCCTGGGCTACATAATCCGAGAGCTCCTCAATGTCTCTTTTCATGTAGTCCAGGGAGGTGCGTCTCAGGTCATTCACACCCACATGGACAGTGACAGAGTCATACTTGTACTTATTGTGGAGTGACCTGAGTGCGTGTGTTATGTGTTGGATTCTGACACCTGATAGATATTCTCCTTATTCAGCCTAGTGAGTGGGACATCAGTGTGCCTCACTATCGAGTCACTTGTGATTAGTGTATTTGGCAAGCTGTGTAGGTGAGCTATGTGTCTTGTGGTTTTGTGCTATGTTGTGGTGGTAGAGTGCATTTCCGCCTTGGAGGTCTCTGTTGTTTGGGTAGATTTGTATTGAGAGCCTCCGCGAAGGTGGGTGTGTGGTTTGTGTTTTTATGTGAGAGCTGTGATGGTGGGTGTTCTGGAGGGCTATGTGTTGCAGGTGTTGACCCTTTCTTCTTGACCAGCTAGTCCGGTCTTGGCTTGAGAGTGCATGGCTTCCAATTTGGATCAATAAGTGCATCTCTCACAAGTCTGAGTGTTGGGAGGTAAGAGTAGAGGGTTGTCTCTGTACATGAGGCAGATGTTCATCATGCATACAGCTGCAGTCATAACAGATGGGTTTTCCTGCCGTCAGGCGGGTCCTCGGTCGGCCGAATTCCAAAGTCTAGGTCCGGCGTCGGATGTCGTCGCTTCTTCCCTGACGTCAGTGCGACAGGGGTATAAAAGAACCAGCCAACGCCATTTTCTTCAGTCTTTCTTGCCGCACGGTGCCCGAAGCAGAAGCAGTTCGCAAGTGCCAGTCGGCCAGCTCCTGAGATTACGAATATTTTTCAACCAAAGTCTTCTTGAAAGCTAAGTACCCCGTTGGGGAAACTTTTCTTGCCTCAGACCGATGTCAGACAAAGTTAATAATTGCATTTCATGTGGGAAGCAAATACCGCATAAGGATTTTCATTCCCTCTGCATTCCTTGCTTAGGCCCAGACCACGACGTCTTGGCCTGTCGTTTTTGTGCTACATTCAACAGACGCACTATTGAGTGTCGGGCGGAGTTCGCCCAACACTATTTTGGCAAAAAGTTTAATTACATTATGTCGTCGGATACTCCGACTCCAGTTTTGAGTAAAAGACGCAAAGATAAGGACCGACATACGAGGTCCGCGACTTCTACCGACACCACACCAAAGCCGACTACAGGTGGTCCAGCTGTCAGTGAGGCGCATACACAGCCCCTGACTACCGATGATACTTCATTGGCGGTGTCTTCAGTGCCCGAGGTCGCAGGCTCTTCGGCCCACACCCCGACTACAGATACCAAAGCCACTCTTGGCGGTGAAACTCAGAGTTTAGACAGGCCTGCCACCTCTCAAGGAGTCTTCAGGCCTTCCTCTTCTTTTTCCATCAAGGCTTTCACTAAGTCTAAAGCAGCCATGCATACTAAAAGACAAGCTCCACAGGGCCCCTCTCAAGGCCCCATGCCTAAAAAGCAGATGCTCAAAATGGCTGAGGATTTGATTACTCTTATCAGGGGTTCTCAACCCCCCCCCCCCCCGGACAAAAGGCCCAGAATGGAGGAAGAATCCCCTTCCTCGGACCAGGCCTCCATTATTTCAGAACATTCTGAAGACCAGGAACATTCATACTCCCCTTTTGAAGATTCTGATGCAGAGGAGTCCATTCCCTCTGTCTCCCCCCCTGAGCATTACTCTTTTGGGGAAACCTTACATACCTTGAGGGAACACTTCCACTGGGAAGGCCAAGAGTACTCAGACTCCAAGAAAAGGCTTAGGGATTTCCTCTTGCTCCCTCAACACAGGCCTCTGGCTATACCTCCTGTCTTAGACATACTAGATGATGTGTATTCGGAGGCCTGCCTTAACCCAGATTCTTTACCTCCAGCTCCAGTCAAGCCTGACAGGTATTACCGGGTTCCTGATTCACACCAATTCCTATACAAAAGCCATGCGGCTGACCCAGAAACTATTTCACAGGGTCCCAAGGGAATTAAGGCCTCCACTGCTAAAAATCCATTACCTTCAGAGAGAGATTCCAGAGCTTTAGAAAGGTGGGGGAAGAAGATATACACCTCGGCCACCTTAACCACGAGGGCATTAAACTGTCAGTTCCATATGTTAAAGTACCAACAGTTTCTGTTATCACAGTTGAAAAGCAAAATGTCACAACCTGAACAACCAGACTTGAAGGAGTTGCAGGATTTGTTACATAGTGCAGAACAAGTGGATAAACATACCTTGCAATGTGGTTTTGATGCTGTAGAGGCCTCATGTAGAGCTGCTGTTACAGGATCAGTCATACGTAGACATGCTTGGCTCAAAGAGCAAACCTTACCAGATCATGTTAAAGCTAAATTACTGGATGCACCTCTGCAAAAAGATGTATTGTTTGGTGTTAAAGCTGAGGAGGTATTAAAGAAAATGGAGGAAAAGGCAAAATCAATGCAAACAGTGAAAGATTTCCTACAGGTACAACCTCCATGTTTCAGTAGAAATTGGCCTTCAAAAAATTGGTCCTTTCCATCCACGGACAGACCGCAAAGAGGTAGATACAGGCGCCCAAGGGGTAGAGGGCAATCTCAAGGATCGTTTAGAGGCAGACAATGGCAAGCACCTACACAAAGAGGTGGTGAGGATAGTTCACAGCCATTCATAAAGCAGAACCAATGACTTTCCCCTTTGCATGCCAAGCAAGGCTCAAATGGCAGCACCTTTAGGCGGAAAACTGGCATTATTTTCGAAAAATTGGCATATTGTCACGAAAGACAAATGGATCCTGGACATTATAGACAGAGGCTACATATTCCACTTTCACACCCTTCCAAAAATGAGAGGCATGCCAAACCTGCCACACAATCAAAGGGCAGAGGCACAAAAACAAATTTCAGATCTCATGGACATGAAAGCTATTCAAGAGGTACCTGCACAAGAACAGGGTCAATGTTTTTATTCCAGACTATTCCTGGTACCAAGGAAGGGCAAAGATTGGAGACCTATTTTGGACCTATCCATCCTAAACACATTTTTGCTCGTGCCAGAATTCAAGATGCTCACATTACAGCAGCTTCTTCCCATGCTGGGCAAGGAGTCTTGGCTGGTAACATTGGACCTCAAGGAGGCATACCTGCATGTCCCAATCAGACAAGATTGCAGAAGATACCTCAGATTTCTTGCAGGTTCAACCCATTATCAATTCTCTGCATTGCCCTTTGGCTTATCTACTGCGCCCAGAGTGTTCACGAAATGCCTGGCATCAGTAATTGCCTACTGCAGACTTCAAGGGATACAAATATACCCATATTTGGACGACTGCCTGATCCAAGCGGACAGCAAGCACATACCTCTGAAACATCTGGCGTTTGTAATAATGTTGTTGAATTCTCTGGGATACACAGTCAACAAAAAGAAATCAAGGCTATTACCCTCTCAAACAATAATTTTCCTGGGTGCCAACTTGGATACAAACACCCAGATGGCCTACCTCACGCCAGAGAAACAAGGGCAACTAACTCAATACTTCAGAAAACTGGCAACTTTCACCAGGCTGACTGCAAGGAAAATCCTGCAGGCTCTGGGATTCATGGCATCTTGCATCCTACTAATCCCATGTGCAAAGCTGCATATGAGGAAACTTCAGTGGTACCTAAAAAACCTATGGTCTCAACACAGCCACAGTTTGGAAACAATAATGCCACTGATTCCATGTTTTCAAAAGGAATTTCTGTGGTGGGCTCAAGCATACCAAAGAAACACAGGTCTCCCATTCTGCAAGCCTCAAGCAAATCAAGTCATCACAACAGACGCCTCGGATTACGCCTGGGGGGCGCACATGACAGATGATTCAGGGCAAATGGTCCCAAAAAGAAAAGCACCTACACATCAATCAAAAGGAAATGCTAGCAATAATAAATGCTATTATAGCTTTCAAAGACCTACTGCATCCAGGCCAGCTATTGATAAGGACAGACAACACCACAGTAATGTGGTACATAAACAAACAGGGAGGAACCCATTCATACCCCCTATGCAGGCTAGCCATGTCTCTTTGGAACATGGCTCTGGAATTACAAATCGAGCTTCAAGCACAGTTCCTGCCAGGCAAGGAAAACACGCTGGCAGACAACCTAAGCAGAAATATGACAGATCCACACGAATGGAAGTTGCATCCTCAAGTTTTTCCAAAGATAATTCAAGCATTGGGAAGGCCAGACATAGATCTCTTTGCCTCCCACAGAAATCACCAATTGGCAAAATTCTGCTCAAGGACCTTTCATCCACAGGCCTGGAAAGTGGACGCACTCTTTCAGTTGGACAACAATGACAGTTTATGCCTTTCCACCTCTTCCTCTGCTGCCCAAAGTTCTATTAAAAACCAGAGCAGACAGACCAAAGATGATTCTCATTGCTCCAGACTGGCCAAGACAACACTAGTACCCACTCCTGAGGAGCCTGACGCATTCCCCACCATGGATCCTGCCTCTAATGCCTCTTCTACTGACTCTGCACAACTTCAAAACTCTTCACAGTCAGCTGAAAACACTCAATCTAGCCGCATGGAAGATTCCTTAAAATCACAACAGACCTTACTCTCCAAGGAGGTGCAGGATGTCATTTTGGAGGCCAGAAGACCTTCTACTAGAAAAGCCTACTCCGCAAAATGGAAACGGTTTTGTGCCTGGAATGAGAAAAAGGGCCAGAATCCTGGAATACTGAATTTACCTCAAATATTACAGTACCTAGCTGAGATGCTAAGCAGAGGACTTTCATTCTCCTCCATCAAAATCCATGCCTCAGCCATTTCTGCAGAGTACAACACTGATCCTCCTTTATTCTCTCACCCCCTCTTAAGACAGTTCCTCAGAGGGGCTAAGAATATAAAACCCCCAAGGAAATAACCAGTACGTGCTTGGGACCTCAATTTCATTCTATAAAAACTGACCTTGCCTCCTTTTGAGCCAGCTGCTTCAACAGAACTGCAATATTTGTCCTGGAAAACAGCCTTCCTGCTGGCTATCACCTCAGCTCGCAGGGTTTCGGAACTACAAGCCCTCATGGCTGTGCAGCCTTTCATCATTTTCCATCAGGACAGAGTTTCCTTACGAACCAATCCTTCCTTTATGCCAAAGGTAGTATCCAGGGTAGCCTTGAATCAGGCTATCCACTTACCTACCTTTTACCCTAATCCTCAAAACAAAGGGGAAAGACTACTACATTCCTTGGACATTCACAGACAGCTACGTTATTATTTGGACAGAACAAAGCCTTTCAGAAAATCAGAGCAACTCTTTGTGTCCTATGCTACAGGAGCTCAAGGGAAGCCTGTTTCCAAACAGGCAATCTCAAAATGGATAGCCCACTGCATACGCTTTTGTTACTCTTTTCATGGTAAAACTGTACCTGCAGGCATCAGATCTCACTCCACAAGGGCCACAGCTACCTCTGCAGCTTTCCTCAGGGGGGTTCCTACCAAAGATATTTTGGAAGCTGCCACTTGGAGTTCTGTACATACTTTCTCCAAGCACTATCACCTACCATTATACTCCAAATCTAGAGCAGGCTTTGCCACTGCAGTCTTGCAGGGCATCTTGGCTCCACCTAGTTCCACCTAGTGCCTACCACCCCTTTTTTAGCTTTGGTATTCTACCCATCTGTTACGACTGCAGCTGTATGCACGATGAACATAGTACAGTTTTGTACCTACCATAAATGTAGATGTTCGTGTGCTTATACAGCTGCAGTCCAGGTTTCCCTCCCTCCTTCCCCTCTGGGACAGGCCTAATGGCTAACACCTCCTCATACAACCTGATTGGGGTATTCTTTTATGGTGTATTTGCTTGCAACTACTATTTTTTGATTATACTGCATTGCATTATTACATAAATTTATGTATTGCCTTCCTTCTGGGGGCACCTGACATCTGGGGCAAGAAAAACCTGAAGAAAATGTCGTCGGCTGGTTCTTTTATACCCCTGTGGCACTGACGTCAGGGAAGAAGCGACGACATCCGACGCCGGACCTAGACTTTGGAATTCGGCTGACCGAGGACCCACCTGACGGCAGGAAAACCCATCTGTTATGACTACAGCTGTATAAACACTCGAACATCTACATTTACGGTAGGTACAAAACTGTACTTTGCTACACTGCCTCAGAATGCTCAGGTTCACCAGGTTAATAGGAGAAAGCACAGGGAACTGACCTTTAGACATGCAAGGAGGGATGGTCATGATTACTAAGTACTGGAGCTCTTTCCTTATATATTCCTTTTACAGGAAAGATGTCACTCAAGGTGTCTGAGTCTGTACAAAGCACTGCCAAACACTTGAGGGGAAACTAATACGGAGACCCTGAAAATTTAAGGATGAAGTATTTAGGCAGATATTCTGAAGTTAGAAAGAATTCAAGCAGTACTTACTGAAAAATAAAGAATTAGCTTGTCAAGAATGATGAAAAGAGGGAAGTCGCATGAATGGCTACTGCCTGGCTACTACTAATGCTGGTCTCAGCACAGTTTCACTCTGTTGGGATACAATACTACTTTGCTTCTTCTCTCACCAGAAGCAAAACGTTAGCAGCAATCCGAAGAAGAGAAGCAGACCACGGCCTGTGTGGTGATCTACAGTCTTGTCCCAGATGATACAAAGGTCTGCAGGCGTGTAGCCTTTTTCTGGTAGATGCCTTGAATAGCAACCAGACCAATCAGTTACGTTAAGCACAGACACTAACTCTCCAACCAGAAAGAGTCAGGAATCAATGCACTCTGCCACTCTCGCCAGGATCAGAATATAAGCACAGATTCCAAGCTGTTACCTATAAAGCAGTTAAGCTTTCTGGTGATCAGCAGTCTCCAGGAAATGTAACTGCACTCTTTCTCTCACCAGGAGAAAACAGAAGCACTAATCCCAAGATAAAATCAGTTGACACCATCACTAAAACATTTTAAAGAAACAGTCTCCAAATAGTATAGTTTAAATAAAAACATTAAGAAAAAGCTCATATATAAAATAAAAACTGACAAAAATACAAAACATTTAAAATCTCAGTGTTTAAGTGGTCTTGCCTTAAGAATGGTTTTAGTGAAACAGCCTCATTTAAACCTGGTTCTTTGTCTGCATTCAGTGACTAGAACTTCTACTTGAAAATAATGTTTTTCTGTTTGAGCAACAGTTTTATGTACAGAAGGTTGGTGTAGCAATGGGCACAGCATGTGCGAACAGCTACACCAACCTGGCTTAAGTACAATGGGAAAGAGATGTATTATTACAAGCTACAGGTTTTTCTCACCACATCTTATGGTACATTAGGTTTGTGGGTGACATTTCCTTTTATGGAATGGATCACCTGAGACCCTTGTTGAATTTGTAGAGTTCTTGCATCAATCTACAGGTTTTCTTAGATTTACATGTAAGTATTACTGGGAACAAATAGAATTTTTAGATGTTATGGTGAAGAAATCAGACTTTAACCACATGGAGACTAGTATTTATAGAAAATCCACTTGGAGGAATTGTCTACTTCATAAGAGTAGTATGCACCCCAGGCATATTTCTAAGAACGTGATTAAGGGACAAGTACTTAGTCATGAGACTTCAGAATGAAGATCAACAGCTTAGTTTAGCACTTGAGTCTCTGAAGAAAGACTTCTTAGATAGAGGGTATTCAGTAAATGAAATTGATAGATACATGACAGATGCATTGAAACAGAAACAAAGTAAAGGAAGGCCCTATTTATCTGAACCACTGTTAAATGAAGGTACTCAGATACATGAGAGAACAGAGGTCCTTAGATTTCTTTTAACATACTCATCAGATATCTATAGAGTCTGTGATATCATCAAACGTAATTGGGACATTTTAGATACAGTGAATGAACTAAGAAGTGTTATAGATACAGTGCCACACTTCTCTTTTAAAAATAATAGATCATTGAAGAGGCATCTATGCTATAATGCATCCACTACTATGAAAGTTTTAACATCGACTAGGAAAGGTACTTTTAAATGTAGGAACTGTAAAGCCTTTATTTTTATTCATACAGGTATGAATTATGTACATTCACACAATGAGTTTTTGGTAGAAATAGATTTCTATGCTGACTGTAAGATCAGAAACCTAGTATATCTTAGTTATTGTGCTAAGTGCCCTGCATTTTATATAGATATGAGTAACAGACAGCTTAAGGGTAGAATCTTGGAACATCAGAGGGACATTAAAAATAAGAAAGATACGAATGCCCTTGCTAAACGTATAATGAATTTTGGTGCTAGCCATACCTTCAGCTTTCTGGTGCTGGAAATAATTTCAGAAAATTTAAGAGGGGGGATATTAGGAACAGGACAGAATCTGCTGAATAGAAATGGATTATGTTACTGAATGCAGACAAAGAACCAGGTTTAAATGAAGTTGTTTCACTAAAACCATTTTTAAAGGCAAGACTACTTAAACACTGAGATTTTAAATGTTTTGTATTTTTCAGTTTTTATTTTATATATGAGCTTTTTCTTAATGTTTTTATTTAAACTATACTATTTGGAGACTTTTTTAAATGTTTTTAGCGATGGTGTTAATTGATTTATTTAAAATGTTTTTAGTGGTGGTGTTAATTGATTTTATGCTAGCTACTTGAACCTAGTGTGTACTTTCAAGAATCAGTCTGATGAAGTGGTTTGATACACTGTGAAAGCGCTTACTGTTCTGAATTAAAGTTTTTATTTTATTTATCTTGCCAGTTTGCCGTGTTGGACTTTGGTACTTTTGTTGTTTTTTACTTGGATTTTTTTATTGTACCAGTCCATTCTTATTTCTGGTGTTGTGCTTTTTTATGTACTTAAGAAGTTGCTGCTTATTCCACCTGTACCAAACCTCTGTCAGAAGTCACCTATGCAGCCAGGGTTGTTAGGACTGCTAGGTCCCCAGAAGCTCTGAGCGTCTGTATATTCTGTGTTGTATTTTATATATTATTTTTAAAAGACAATGATTTGTTACTGTGTTTTTGCTGCTACCCAAAAAAGTTATGTATGTACTTGCCAATTCTGTCTGTCTACAGATTACAAAAACAAACAAAAAAAAAAAACTGTGATACTATTTTCACTCTCACACAATATGACAGATTTTCCACACACTGACAATGCCCTTAACAAGCCAGATCTATCAAAAGATAGAAGGCCTCACACTTGCCTACAAGCAAATTGGAGGAATTCCATATAACCTACTACGTGCATTTGGGGTTTGTTGGGGCAGACCTATTGGTTAAGCCCATACAGAGACATACAGCTTTCACACACAAGGAGCCACAATCAAGACCTTGAGCAGATAGACTGAGTAGCTGTCTTGCAGTTCTTGGTATCACTGTACCAGTGACTGTTGATTTCATACACATTTTTCCAGGCAACCAAAGTAGCCACTTATTCTGTACAACACTGATGTTCATGATGGAAATTTAAAGAACTTCTAGCAAACTTGTGTTGCTCTTAAATATACTGCAAAAACACAGATGCACACAAGCATAAGCCATAGCAGTGATTGTCGCCATGATTTCAGTAAATACTGTACTATGCGTGACACTTACCTGCAATGCCAGATTAGTAACTGCTTAACAGTGATCATGCAATGACAGGGGTACATTTTTATCCATAGTTGGTCTCTCTAACCATCAGTTACAGCCACTTTTGAGTATTTACACCTCTGATAGCTAATTATGATAAAATGACAACATTGAAATGTTCCAAATTATTTCATATAAATGCATATCAATTTTAAAAATCAGAGCAAGTACTGTTTAACCTGCGTGCACAACAGAAAAGTCAGTCATTTGCAGACTTTGGCACCCCCAGACCCATCAGTTATAGCCACTTTTATGACTTTTTACATATCAGGTGCCTGATTGGGGTTAAAAATAATACCAAAGTAAGTATTTCAAGTTTGTTTTAAAAGCAGAATGACCATAGTAAAGTATTCCAACTTCCTTCATACAAAGAATACACATTTATCTTGCAAAGCCAGAATAATAACCATTTAACCTGAGCAGATGATAGCAAGGCCATCTGCATCCACAGGCACCCCCCCCCCAAATAATAGTAATCAGTCCTAACCACCTTGTTGTGCAGGTACACCTCAGATGTCTTATTGTGTTAATTATAACAGCAACAAAGCTACAGTAATGTTTTCCAGTTTTGCTTCACAAAAATACATAGCCACAATATGTCATGCTGTTTCTCTTTTAATTTTCTGGCAGGGACAGACAGTCCAACCAGCATTTATAACCACTTTTGTTGACTGCATGTATTTCAGAGATCTGAGTCTGACAAAAATAATGGCCATTGTGATATATTTTAACTGTTTTCACATAAGCAGTGCCAATGTATTCGAATTTGCCTCACATGAATCATATTAATACTGCAAGGCCAGAATATTAATCAGATGATAGCAGTCAGTTATTTTGATCCACAAGTTGCCTCCTTATCCAACAATTGTAGCTACGTTGTTGATAGCATATGTCTCCAAACTCTGATTGTAATAAAAATGCAGGCTATAGTAATGTATTTTCAACTCCATTTCAGACAAAATTCAAGGTTCCTCACCAATCACAGCATTTTGATCCATAAACCACTCCCCTACCCAACAAGCAGTTGTAGCTACTTTTATTGTGCCCTTACTTCTGTGATAATCTGGCTGTAATAAAATAAGGCAAAAACACTAGTTAAGTGCAGGAAGCTGAAAATAACAAAATGAGGGGTACAGGAAGTGGACAAAATAAGTTTTGACTACATAGGTTCATAGGTAGGTATTAGGCTATCGGTCCAAGAGCCTAAGTAAGCCTAGCCAACAAGGTTCCCTGGCTTACGCCACCCAAGAAAGTCAATTTCCTGTGCCCCTGTCAAGCAGAGCCACAGAAGTGATCCCCGGGGTGTATTTCCTATTTCCCATCCACTCGTCAAGATTTGTCTTGAAGAGTGCTAATGAGGAACTTTGCTTGACATAGATTGGTAGCTTGTTCCAGAGTATAGGAAGTCTGTGGGATAGGAATCTATCCCTCCAGCATGTCCTGTTTATTGTGGTGACAAGGTTTAGGTCCCTAGAACATGTAGCTCAGAGGGATTGGGATTTCTTTAGGTGTAGCATGTCCCACAGCTCTGGGTTTAACATAGCTTTATATGTTAGGCAGAGATCTCCTCTGAGTAGGTGATATACTACAGAGTAAAGCTAGATCTTTTTGAGAAGCTCAGTGTAGGGCATCTGTTTGAGGCTAGTAATTCTCTTTGTGAGGTACTTCTGTGGCCTTTCCGGCTGCTGCAGATGTCTTGTGAGGTACATTCCAAAAGGGGCATTGTACTCTATAATGGGTCTACAATGCACCTTTTTGAACATTGTACTCTATAATGGGTCTAAAACCCGCGGTGGTGGTGCTGAGGTAGCGTTGTTGCCTCACAGTAAGAAGCTGTCCAGTTCGATTCTCAGCTTAGAGCGTCTTCTGCGTAGAGACATGCATGAATGGGCGTACCTTCGTTGAAGGTTGTGCATCAGGGCTGGTAACTCGGCACGTAAAAATCAACTACCAATCATTAGCGGACCGGAGTTCCGCTGTGGCGACCCCTAACCGGGAAAAGCCGAAGGACACAAACAAACTCTATAATGGGTCTAATGCGTGCCTAGTAGAGGGGAACAATGATCTTTTTTTTGCTGGATGAGAGCTCTTTTGTGATGAGGTGTGCCACATAGAACGATTTCCTGACTACTGTGGTGATGTGATTATCAAAGGAGAGACTACTGTCCACCTGGGTCCCAAGGTCACTTATCACACATTCGGCGTTAAGTAGACTGCCATTTATGTGGCAGTTCATGGGCACAGAGTTTTTATCAAGGGGGGTGACGGTGCACTTTTTGGCACTGAGCTTGAGGCATGCCTCTGACACCAGGCATCTGTCTCAGTGAGGACCTTCTGTATGACGTCCACATCATTTGGGACTCGACTGTGGCTCCTTGTTTGCAGTCATCTGCGAACTTAGTTAGCCAGAGACCTTCTTTGTTAGCCTGTACTTCAGAGAAGTAGATACCAAACAGGATAGGTCCCAGGACTGAACCCTGTGGTACTCCACTTGTCACTGGTTTGAAGTCAGATTTGGAGTCTGCAACTTTTACAGTGTGGGTTCTGTCAATGAGCCAGTTGGCAACCCTTCTTGTGACATAGGGATTTATACCTAGCTTAGTGAGTTTATCTATAATTCCAGAATGGGGGATGGTGTTGAAAGCCTTGGGGAGGTCAAGATAGGGTGTGTGAACCACCTTACCGTCGTTTACAGCTTTGGTGACTGCCTCAAAAAAGTCGATCAGGTTCAGAAGGCATGATATGCCTTTCACAAACCCAAACTAGTTGGGGTCCAGAGTTTGGAGGTTACCAGTGTCTTTGTTTACAAGTTCCATGATGATACGTTCCATGGCCTTGCAGACCAGGCTCGTCAGGCTAATAGGATGATAGTTCACAGGATCAGTGGTGGCTCCCCCTTTTGTGGAGTGTGATAACTGTTGCTGTGCATCATTCAGTGGGCACAAAGCCTGATGTGAGATTATTTGAACATGGTACTTAGGTGGGGAGCCAGTTTGTTCTGAAGTTCATGTAAAACACAGCCTGGGATGTTGTCCAGTCCCGTGGATGCTGTATTTTTGGTTTTAGAGAGTGCAACTTTTACCTGCATAGATGTGATTACAGGGACTCTGCATTCTTCCTGTATAAATAATGGGCCCTTTAGGGGGTGAGAGGGGGTAAAGTTAGCACAGAACCTGTCTGCCAGGATGTTGGCAATATCAATTGGTTCTGTAATTTTCTTGCCGTTGTGCTGTAACTCAGAGCAGATCTGGGTGTTGCCATTGAGATTATTGACATGGCTGTAGAATGTTTTGTGGTTGCCCTTAGAATCTGTGGCAATTTTGTTTTCATAGCTAGCTTTGGAGGATCTTATAAGGGATCTCAGCTTCTTACTGAGGCTGACCAAGGAGCTCCTCCACTCATGGGATTTTACTCTTTTGCAACAGCTTCTTCCTTCTGTAGTAGAGTTTGTTTATGGCAGGGGACCACCAGATTGGCTTCCTTTTTTTGTAGGATAGCGTCTTGGTTCTGTTTGGGATAGCATGATCCATGCACTCGTATAAGTTCTTATAGAGTGCATTTGTGTAGGATTCAGCAGTCGTAACTGTATTGTCCATCTGCATGGGTGTCATGAAGTTCCCCATGTCTGTCTTAAGAAGCATGAAGTTGGCTTTGGAGAAATGTTTTACCATGGTTTCCTTAATGGTGGGTGGGGGCGGGATGCGGCTATCTAGGGTGATTAGCTTATGGTTGGATATGACCAACGAGGAGTTGACTTTAGGTGTGGAACACCGGTCACTTATGTTGGTAAAGACTAGGTCTAGAATATTGTTGCCCCTGGTGGGGGTGTGGATAAGTAGATCCAGGGCATTTGAATTTATAAATTCCAGAAAGGGTTGAACGAAGGAGTTGGTACACGAGTAGTTTTCCCAGTTAATGGTGGGGTAGTTGAAATTGCCCATTATTAGGGTGTTTGGTTGAACCCTAATATTTTCCAGTATATCAAGAAAAGATGAGTGGGAATCCTGGGGCATGGTGGGGGATCTGTAGCAAGCTGCAATTTTGATTGCAGTTTTGCCCAGAGTTAGTTGCACTTGGATAACCTCGGATGCATTATGCTGTGCAACTAGCCTGGAGGTGTGGATATCCTTAATGAATATGGACACACCTCTGTCTTTGGTGCTCTGGTCCAGGTTAAATGACTGTAAAGTGTGGTATGAGTTATAGCCTGGTAATGCAGGTGTGCTCTCTAGAGCCTTGAACCAGGTCTCAGTCACTGCACAAATATCGATGTTCTCCATTTTAAGGAGTGCTTCGAGTGAGTGCATTTTGAGATTTAGACTTCTAGCATTGAGTAGCATTGCCCTCAGTTTTTGCTTGCCTGTTCCTGTTACGGTGGTGAATTTATCATTTGAACCTTGCCTAAAAAAGGCACTGTAGGGGGGGGGCAAGACCCTTAGCTATTATCTGGAATCCCAGGGGTGACAGGTGCAGGCCATCTCTGGCAAAGCATCGTGGTCTGTCGACCATGTCGTCCCAGGCAGACAGATACTGGATCCCCTTTGAATGACACCAGAAGCTTAGTCATTTGTTGAAGTCAATCATTTTAGTCAATCATCTTGTCCTTGTACTGTGGTATCATTCTGGGTGATGGCAGGATGCTACTCAGGGTTAGGGTCATACCTGCCTGGGCTACAAGATCGGAGAGCTCTTCATGTAGTCCAGGGAAGTATGTTTCAGGTCGTTCACACCAACATGGAAAATGACAGAGTCATATTTGTACTTGTTGTGGCGTGACCTGAGTGTGTGGGTTATATGGCGGATCCTGGCACCCAACAGGCAGCTGACAGTAACCTTCTCCTTGTTTAGCCTGGTGAGTGAGACATCAGTGTGCCTGGCTATAGAGTCCCCTATGACTAGTGTGTTGGGTATGTTGTTTTGCCTTATGGGCTGTGGTTTATTGACACACTGAGTCTGTGGGCTATGTGTCATCGTTTGGGTTGTGTTGGGGGGTGGTGGTTGCTTACGTTTCTGCTTTGGAGGTCTCTGTTGCTTGAGCAGATTATTATTGAGAGCCTCTGCAAATGTTTTTGTGTTTCTATGTGTGGATTTTGGTGGTGTAGGTTTAGTGGGACTATGTGATGAGTGTGGTGTGGTGCAAGTGTTTACCTTTTCCTCTTGACTGTCAAGTTCAGTCTTGGTTGGAGAGAGCTTTACCTCCAGTTTGGCTAGATAAGTGCATCTCTCACAGGTTGTGGTGTTGGGTGGTAGGAGGAGAGGTTGTCTGTGTATATGAGACAATTGATCCATTGCCCCAAGATACCCAGATTCATCAGATAGGAGAGAACACTGGGAGCTGACCCTTGGACATACCTGAATAAAAAAATAGATGTTATGTAGTCCAATCTTGCCTACATTTTTACCTGTGGGTTCGGAGCCGAATGTCGCCTCCGACTCGGCCAAAACATTTCTAGCTCGAAGTCTTTCCATTGGCTGGGCTAAGATGGTATCCCATGCTGCACTGCTCTATATCCCCAAATCTCGTTTGCCGCTCGTGTAGCTCGGACATGGTCTCACTCTTGGCTGTGGCTAAGTACCCTGTTTTCTTTATTATTAGAGAATGGGTTGTAAACAAAAAGCTATTTTAATAGCTATTGTCTGTTCTGTTCTTGTACGGTGAAAAAGTTTGTGTTTGATCGTTTTTTCTGTGGTATCCCACTAGCTGTTCCAACGGGCTAGGCCCGTTTCAGTTAGAAGACCTAGTCTTTCTCTTGCTTTCTTGTGTTATTTCTTTTTACAGGTCTAAAACCGTTTAAATTAGAGGTTTTAGTCTTCCCCTCCTGTGTTGTGCCAAAGGATCGTTTTAGTTAGAGATCTTGAGGTTCTCGTGTGTGGTAGTGTTTTTCCCGCCTTGTGACTGTTTTACTGTTGGTACTGTTGTCAGTTATTGTTGTCTTTGGTGCTTTGTTGTAGCTAACTATGTCCAAAGATTCTAAGGAGCACAAGCCCCTGGGCTTCAAGAAATGCTCTAGGTGCAGCTATAAGATGTCCATTACCGATGGACATTCTGTCTGTGTGTATTGTCTGGGAGCAATCCATCTCCAGGAGTCATGCAGCTTGTCATGTGTTTAGTCCGAGAGTCTTCAGGAAAGGAAGAATAAGTTGATTTTGAAGGGACTTCTGAAACCCTCCTTTGAGGAGGGTTTGGAAACTGCTTTCAGCTCCAAAGACAAAATCTTCGAAATCTAAAAAGAGATCTCCGGCTCCATCAGTCTCCTCGGAGACACCGGAGAAAATAGCAAAGTCTGCTTCGACATCCTTGGCTCCATTGTCCTTGGGGCCGCAGGAAGTGTCTGTGGTTATGGAACCGGCATCGGCTCCAATCTTTTTGGAACCTATTCGGAGCCGATTGCCTAGCATTAGGCCAGCATCACCTCCTCGCAGGTCCCCTTCGGAGAGGAGGTCTCGATCTCCCTCTCTATCCTCTAAATCCTCCAGGACCTTATCAAATGTGGACGTCGATAGAGTGGTGCAAAGACTCCCTTCAGTCACCGGTTTTGGCAAAATTGTTCTCGGCTCCGACCCAGTCGGCTCCGGAGCCCATCCTTCAACCTGCTTCGATACTTCAACTCCAAGTGTATCTCAGCTTTCAGAGCCAGAGTGCTGGGCTCCGTGTGATATCCCTAGGTCAGTTCCGACAGCCCCTCCTGGCTTATCGGTGCCGACATCAGCTCCGACCCTGTCTGTGCCATCCACGGGATTCAGGACTCAGGATTCTTCGGTCGGACCCGAGAGAGAGGCTTCGGGACACCTATCTGTTCCTAGTTTCCCTCTCGGTGCTTCGGCGTGGGGAAGTCTGACTCCTGTCGTGGTTTCAGAGGCTGGTCGCTCCTCGGACTCAGGGGGACCGGCCTTCGAGGCCATGTGGAGTGCGCTGGCCATGTCGTCAGCGGCATCATGCGGATCACTCACTCTGCCCCCTGCTACACCGGTGCAGGTCTCTGATCGCCATCTATCTCTAGACAGCGGAGCCCCAAGGCCTCAGGGTACCCCCATGAGTGGTCCCCACATTTCTGAGGGTCCCCCAAGTCATCCTCTGAGGATGTTTCTTGATCTGACATCCTAGAGATTTTGAAACAAAGAAATGACTGGCCATCCAAAGCCCCCTCCGAGGAGGAGTCAGTCTTCCTGAAGGCCTTTGGTGCTCAGCCCTCCACCTCCTGGGTGTCTCCACCCTTCGACGAGCTTCTGGATTTGGTCTGTTGAAGGGTGTGGGAGACCCCTGACTCTGTGGAACCAGTCCCCAGGAGACCCAGTAAATTTTTGTCTGCTCCTCCTGGTAAGGAATTTCTGTCCAAGGGAGTCCCTGTGGATGCCATGGTGGTGGCAGCGGCCACTCAGAAGGAATTAGCCGAGACTTCTTCCACCGTCCATCCTCCTAACAAGGAGTCTAGGACCATGGACCGGTACGGGAAGCGTACCCTTTCTTCAGTGACCTTTACCTTACAGTCGCTGAATTATTTATCTCACTTTGCACTGCTCCAGAGAGATCTCCTCAAGGAGCTTGTAGATACTCTCACGGGTAACGTTACTGAGGTGGTGACCCAGATGGTTAACGCTGAGATGACTACCCTCAATTCCATCGTTAACTCCTCCATGAGGCTGATCTCGTATGCAGCCGATTGAGCGAGTAGGGCAGCGAGTTCAGGAGTTACTCTTAGGAGACAGGCCTGGATGCGCCTTTGTCATTTCGCAGAGGCCTTCAAGTCTTCATTCACTGACGCCCCTTTCGATGGTTCCTCTTTGTTCAGAACCAAGGTGAAAGACACCCTTACCAGGAGCGAGCAGGAGGGAAAAACTCTGTCTGCTGTAGGAGTCTGTTTTTCCCTTCCCTCTAGGCCTTATCCCAAGGCCCAGAGGGGTGGCAAAATGTGGTTCAAGAAATCACAGAGGTTTTTTCCTGGTGCACAAGGTGAGCCCCCTCCAGAGGCAGAGGAGGGGGTGTTTTTTCCAGGAGATGCCACCCTAGAGGCAGAGGAGGCCCCCGCAACTCGGGAGACAATGATTCCTTTTGTGGTTCTCCCTACCGCCGCTCCTGATGGGAGGCCCGACTGTGCGTTTCCAGAGCCAGTCGGGGGTCGAATCTCGTTATACCTGTGGGCCTGGCAAAACATCACCCAGGACCAATGGGTTCTACGAATAATTTCTGGAGGATATGTCATTCCCTTCTCGTCAGATCCCCCTCCAATCAAGAAAATCCCATATGTTCCACCCAGTCACAGGGATTACGCAGCTTCAGAAGTTTCAAAGCTGCTAGAAAAAGGAGCCATCCAACATGTCCCCTCAGACCAGATCAGATTAGGGACTTACTCAAGATTTTTTTTGGTGCCGAAAAGGACAGGGAACCTGAGACCCATATTAGATCTCAGCCAATTGAACACCCACATGCAAAAGTCCAAGTTCCGAATGGTCGCATTGCAGTCTATTCTCCCATTGTTGGGAAAAGAAGTGTGGATGTGCTCCATCGACCTCAAGGATGCTTACTACCACATCAAGATGGACAGGGCATCCAGAAGTCACCTACGCTTCCAGCTGGGGCCAGTCATTTTCAGTTTTGAGCCCTGCCCTTTGGTCTCACCACAGCCCCCAGGGTGTTTACCAAATGCATCACTTGAGACGTCAGGGATTCCAAGTGTTTCCATATCTGGACGACTGGCTCCTCACTGCCACCACCAGGCATCTACTAATTCAGACCAGGAACGCTACTATAAACCTATGTGAACAGCTGGGCATCACATTTAACTGGGAAAAATCTGCCTTGTTGCCCTCACAACATGTCACTTTTATAGGCACAGAACTAGACACCACTCTCATGCGGGCGTTTCTACCACAGGAAAGAATCAGAGTCCTACAACAACAAGTTCATGCCTTGCTTCCCCTGAGAAGAGCAAAGGCAAGATGGGTCCTCCAACTATTAGGGACAATGGCTGCGACGATTGTTAGTCCCTCTGGCAAGGTTACATATGAGACTCCTTCAATGTTCACTTTTTACCCAGTGGTCTCTCCAATGTCTTCCATTTTCTTACCCTATTCTACTCATGGACAGGTGCAAACAGGATCTCAGTTGGTGGCTTCGCATCGACAACCTGAATGCAGGAAAGCCCTTCATTCCTGCATCCCCGATTGCCATGGCGACCACGGATGCCTCCCACATGGGGTGGGGGGCATTATCTAGGCAGGACAGTCCAAGGCACATGGCAAGAGCATGAGATGCATCTGCATGTCAATGTCCTGGAGATGAGAACTGTGTTACTAGCATTGCAAGCACTTCAGAGCTTTCTTCCTCTTGGGAATATTGCAATCCACTCTGACAATATGTCAGTGGTGTGGTATCTGAACAAGCAGGGAGGAACCAAGTCGTATCCCCTTTGCAGAGAGGACATGCAAGTGTGGCAGTGGGCAGTACCTTCCCAACTTTTTCTGGTGGCAACACACATTCCGGGGAAGTCCAGTGTGATCACAAACAGGCTAAGCAGAGCTATTCTGATGCCTTACGAGTGGTCCCTGAACTGTCAAGTTGCGGAACACATCTTCCGCAGGTGGGGTCAGCCTTGCTGCGACCTCTTTGCCAGCCCCCTCAATGCCAAATGCAGCAGCTACTTCACGTTGATCTCCCCTCAGGGGGAGTCAACCAGGGATGCTGTAGTCCACGATTGGCCCTCCGGTTCCCTTGCTGTCAAAGGTTATTCAGAAAGTGCAAGCCTTGGGAAGCAGAATGATTCTGATTGCTCCACACTGGCCTCGTGAAATTTGGTTCCCCTTTCTCCATCCCTATCTCATGGACGCCCCTTGGATTCTGGACCCACAACCAGGCTTACTGACACACATGTCAGGGCAGCTCCATCCCTCTCTTCGGACCCTCCGGTTGACAGCCTGGCTACTCCACTTCTGTCATTAGTTAGGCTTCATCATTTTTCACCGCAGGTGGTTCATATTTTATCTTCCTCTCATAAGCCCTCCACCAGGAAGATTTACTACAGTAAATGGAAGAGGTTTTCAATCTGGGATCATACCCAAAAGATTGACCCTTACACGGCTCCAATTTCATCTGTACTGGAGTTCTTGTTGATGGTCTTTAACCAGGGTTCAGTGACCGCAACCATTAAAGTCCAATTGGAGTCGATTTCTACCTTTCATGTCACAAACGAATCTAGTCTGATGGCTCATAGACTCTGTAAGGCTTTTCTGAAGGGCATTCTGTTACTTCGTCCTCCGGTATCGGACGGAACCTGTCATGCCTTGGGATTTAAACTTCGTTCTAAAGGCTCTTACTTCATCCCCCTTTGAGCCTGCAGCCACTTGTGATTTAAAATTCTTGACTTGGAAGACTGTCTTTTTAGTAGCCATCACGTCAGCCAGACGCATTTCAGAGCTTCAAGCCTTATCAATCAAACCCCCTTATTTGATTTTTCATAAGGACAGAGTTTCTCTCAGACCCAACCTTTCCTTTCTTCCCAAAGTGGCGTCAGTCAGTAACCTTAATCAATCTATTGAGTTGCCAGTGTTTTTTCCCCAGTTCTCAAGCAAGGCAGAATTAAAATTTCATCAGTTGGATGTACACAGACAATTACGTTTTTGTCTGCACAGAACTAAAGACCTCAGAAAATCTGATCAGTTGTTTGTTTCCTTTTTGGAAAACAGAATTGGGCCTCCTGTCTCCAAAATCATGCTGTTCAGGTGGATCTCCAGTTGCATTTCTTTAATTTATTCCTCTGGGGGTAAAGATTTACCATTCCCGGTGAAGGCTCACTCTACTCTGTCTGTATCTACATCTACAGTCTATCAGGCCAGATTGTCTATGGATGATATTTGTGCTGCGGCTGCTTGGGCATCTCCTCACACCTTTGTTACTCATTACAAGTTGGATGTGATATCTAGGGGCAGGTCTTCATTTGGTTCCACAGTGCTCAGGAGTATTTTCCACTGAGCCTCCCAGGATTTAGGTGCTAGGGACGCTGTCCCACGGGTAAGAATGTAGGCGAGGTTGGGCTACATAATGTCAAGAAGTTATGTACTCGCCATAACGTTCGATGTATGTAGTCCATCTCGCCTCACATTCATACTTACCCCCCCCCTTCTTCCCCCTTCCTGGAGGATCTGGAGGTTAGGTCTGGTTTCAGAGCTCCCTTCATTCTTGATTTGTTCTTCCTTTCCTTGGGTGTTGTTATGCATGGAGAATGAGTGCTGGTGTTCGCAGCAAACTAGATCTGGGGATATAGAGCAGTGCAGCATGGGATACCATCTTAACCCAGCCAATGGAAAGACTTCGAGCTAGAAAAGTTTTGGCCGAGTCAGAGCCGACATTCGGCTCCGAACCCACGGGTAAGAATGTGAGGTGAGATGGACTACATACATCGAATGTTATGGTGAGTACATAACTTTTTGTTTCCTCTAGACAAGTGAGGAAAGTGAGTATAAGAGCTGTTTTTCTGTAAACAAGTGAGGAATGTAAGTACAACACAGATTTGGGCTAGACATGAAATATAATTCATCATCTGTCTTAGTTATAGTAAAATTCATTAATTTCCGAGCAGTTCTATCCAGAATTTACTAACACTTGTCAAGGTAAAAATAAATAAGTTATCTGCAAACAAACCATGGATTCACCCTGTGATGACCCACCACTGTACCAATAATCAAGGAGCCTCAATCCTCACCACTGGCGATAGTGGTGACATTCACTAAGAGGATGATAAGGTACACACACAAAGTATTTCCAGGTGCAGCTCTGTGCATTAAATGCAATTTCCCTTAAGAGCATACAGAGACCACAGTCAGTCTGGGGCTGGTTTCTCCCTCTTTCTCCAGATCCCCCAGTAAGACTCTCCACTGGCACAGCTATAGAGTTTGATCTCACCTGAGTGGCCAAGTGAAGACCTCCAGCACCCTCTTTGTCCAACCAGTGCTTTGTGTCCCTGTCTAAGTAGTTGACACACACACTCTTTGAGGTTTGACTTGTATATATATATATACACACACACACACACACACACACACACACACACACACACACACACACACATACACACACCCGGGAAAGGCTGGCACAGGTTTACTAGCTATGCCCCCTTTTGCCCAAACTATAAGGTAGTTATCACTGCCACTAGCCAACACCTTGTCAGATACTTTAAGGTCCTTAACAAAGAGTGTCCAATCTTACTGTGTAATGTTACTATTAATAAAAATGGTAGTTTGACCAAGAGCAAGGCTATTAAGAGTAGCCTACACAGTGTAACCGAATAAATATGCAAATAGTGTCAGAACTTAAGTCTCTGTACACAGATCAGCCACAATAAAAGGTTTAACTATATTTAGTAACAAATAATAAAAGAACAAAGCAAGACTAAATATATATTCACAGTGATATCAGAGTTCAAAACCACAGGAAATATTTAAAACAGCATTGCAGGACAGGCTCAAATAAATAAAGAAAAATATCTGAGCTATGCTATGTTCCTGACTGTATCTAAGAGAATTACTATACCCTAGTTAACTTAATAAAGAGCAAGGCAGATGTGATGAATGGATCTTCTAGTTGTTGCCAGATCTAAGACAGAATGCAGAATGCTGTCTCTCTCTAAGAGACTTTTTAAATTAATGTCAAGTATTGCTGCTGGGATAGCTTGCAGAATGATGTAATTTCTTGGGATCTGACTCCTTCCCAGGAGAAACTCCCAATGCTGGAATCTGGCACTATTTAGCATCTACTTGAGAAAATACATAGGCCTCAGATCTTTAGCAGATGCTGGAAGTCATAAAACAATTGCATTCCTTCACATTTCAAAACTAGTAATTATTTCACTTTAAAGACAATACAGAGAGTTCCCTAGTATAGACATTCTGTCTCTAGCTGCCATAAAGTAATTTAATTTCAGCTATTTTGCTGAAATTTAGTAGGCTGAGGTTAACTTCTTGTATCCCATTTTCCACTGTTAAAAATATATACATTTAAACAGTTACAGTAGTGCATATATATTTCTGTTGCCCTCCAGTAGGGCACACTGTGAATTCATTTTAAGCACAAGCATTTTGCAAATACCCTTTTCAACACACGTCTGTACAAACAAGTTTGATATACATGACATACAGTTCTAATACATTTGTAAAACAAGCATCTTACACAAATCATTTTGATATTCACCAATGACACACAATTATTTACAAAATTCGAGCTAGCTGGGCTGACAGTATCTCCTTTCGTTATACCCCACCCCCACTTGTCTGCAAACAAACCCTGCATTCACCAACACACCTTTTCCAGTTATCACTTTTTGAATTCTACAAATTCCTTATTCCATGCAGGTCTATATTGAAAGGGTCTGTCACAAATTCATTGCTCAGATTTTTTAAAAATAAATACAAATACTTGTTAAATAATACTGTACTGCGGTGGTGGTGCTGCGGTACCATTGTCGCCTCACAGCAAGACATTGTTCCGTTCGAATCTCAGCGAAAGCGTCTTCTGTGTGGAGATAAGTGTGAATGGGCGTACCTTCGTTGAAGGTTGTACATCAGGGCTGGCAACCTGGTACTTAAAAATCTGCTGCCAATCATTAGCGGACTGGAGTTCCGCTGTGGCAACCCCAACCGGGAAAAGCCGAAAGATACAACAACAACTTGTTAAATAATACTAAATCTTATTTCTTTTTATTTTTTATTTTTTTATACTATTTGAAGTTTTTTAAGTATGAATTAACATTTTAATCATGTTGTGAGCTGCCTAGTTCAAGTTGTTAAGTGTTCCACATTTTGGAGATGAACGATTGCAAGCTTTTCTCCTTTCCCCAGACAACTAATAAGTAGAGAATGCAGCTACACAGACTGGTAGTCATAATCAGTGATCTGAAGTAGGATATTCATTTGTCTGCAACCTGTGGGTTATGGATCCGATATCGGATCCGAACCGGCATGGTTTTCCAGCTATGGATCCAAGCTCTCAGCTCCTCCCCTCACCCATAATGCCCTGCTCTACCCTCATGACCTCAGATCTCGTTTGCCGCGCTGGTGACTGGATTTGTATTCATAGCTCTCAGCTAAGTGGTCATTTATTACTTGTTAAAACAGAAAATTTAAAGTTTTTTTGGTTTTTCTGTGTGAAAGTTTAGGTTTCCCTCTTTGATAGTTTTATTTTGAGTTAAATTAAGTAATTTTTTTTCCCTCCCCTCGCTGTTGCGTAGAGTGTGTGTGTTGGGCCTGTGTCTCTTTTTTTTTTTAAGTTACTTTTAGTAGCTTTATAGATTATGGCTGATCAGCCTAAATCTATTTTCTCGAAATGCTCCGAGTGTGGCCATAAGCTCTCACCGGCTGATGGCCACACTCGGTGTGTTAAGTGTCTCGGGGTTGAACACCTCACATCTGGTTGTTCCATTTGTGCAGGGTTCAACCCCAGGGCACTGAGGGAGCGGAGGTCCAAGCTTGTCTTGGCGGGTCTTTTACCGCCAGACTCGGCTCCGGCCTCCGCTCCTTCGGGTACAACTGTGGCTACGGTTGTTCCCCCTGTGGCACCCCCTCCTGCTCCTGGGACTCAACCTCCCGTTTCTGGAGAGGAGAGGGATGCTAGAAAAAAGGACCGGAGGGAGAAGCACCAGCGGCGGGCGAGACCTCTGTTTCAGCCCGCCAGCCAAGCGGCTTCTCCCGGCTCCGTGTCGGCTCGGTCTCCTCCTTCTCGGCTCCGGTCCCCTGTGTGCTTTTCACCGGTCCTGAGGAGGAGGAGACCCGATCTCCGTCGAGGCTATCGAGGAGGCACTCCAGGCCTACCTCGGTAGCCTCGTCGAGATCTACACATAGCCTTTCTGATGCTGATCTGGACCGGATGATGAGAAGGTTCATCCAGGCCCAGATGCAGATGGGAGTGCTCTTGCCTCCCCCCCCTCCGGGGGGGAGCTCAACACCCTTTTTTAAGCCTATTGCTCCTTCTCCGACCCGCTATCCGGGTTCGGAGCAGCTGGAAACGAGCAGCCGGGCCGGGGGTGGGTCGGCGCCGATAGTACTTGGTACTTCGGATCCGACCCTGCCCTCGAGTGCGTCGGATCCGACCTCTCGGAGCCTGGATCCGAGCTTCGGATCCGGGGGGATCAGTGCTCCTTCGGCGCCGTCTGTGTCGGAGCGTACTGTCGCCGGATCCGGCGCCGGCGCCGGCTCGGTCCACTCTTCGGATCGAGGGAGCCGATTGTCGGATCCTTTGGTCGAGGTCGGCTCCCCTTCGGCTTTTGATGTAGTGGAGAGGGCTCTGTTGAGGGTCTCGGACCCGGCACTTGTTCGGCTCCGTCCCGCTCCCGCGGCACTGGGCCAGGGTGCCACCATCCGGCCCCTGGGAGAGCCCGTTGCTGTGCCCCAAGTTGCTCCTATGGAACAAATTGCTGCTTGCGAGGACTCCTCTGACAGCCCCCAGAGGAGGTCCCTCAAGCATACGCAAAGGAGGCACATTGACTCCCCGAGTCTCTCACAGAAGACACGGACTTGGAGGAAGGGAAGGCTCCCCACGGTCACCCCGAGGATGTCTCCTTTGGAGACATCATGGAAATGCTCCGTATAAGGGGGTGGTCTGCCCCAAGTCTTCCTCGGACGAGTCCGTGTTCTTGGAGGCATTTGAAGCGGGCCCGTCTACCTCTTGGGTGTCCCCCTGCCGACCCCTGGTGGAGCTTATTACCACCAGGGCGTGGAAGGAACCGGACACCGGGGAGCCAATTCCCAAGAGGCCGGATAGGATCCTTAGCCCGCCATCCGACCCGGACCCATTGGAGTAAGGGGCCTCCGGTAGATGCCATGTTGACGGCGGCCACAAGAGGGAACTGGCTCAGGAGAGTCCTCAGTCCACCCACCAAGCAAGGAGTCTCGGATGATGGACCGCTTGGGAAGCGGATGTTCAGTTCGGCGACCTTCTCGGTAAGGGCTGAACTATTTGGCACATGTCATTAGGATGCAGCGAGATCTTATTAAGGAATACGCTGCATCCCCGAGTCCATTTCGGAGGAGGACAGAGTTCTGCACTCCACCCGTATGGCCACTCTTAGGTCAGTTACAAATACTTCTATGCGGCTACTCTCCCATGCAGCGGAAGGCGCCGCTAGAGCTGCGGGACAGGACTGGTCACTAGGCGTCAGGCCTGGCTCCGTCCTGCGATTTTTCTGAGCCCTTCAAAGCGTCGTTGCGACGCCCTTTGATGGTTCTGCTCTGTTTGGCAAGACCGTTCGAGGCGTTGACCCAGAGCGAAAGGACGGAAGGCGCTGTCTGCCGTCGAATCCGCTTCTCTGCACCCCAGAGGCCCTATTCTAGGAACCAAAAGGGTCAGAAGAAGATGTGGTTCGGAAGTCGCAGCAGTCCCAGCCTGCTCCGGACAACCAGTCCTTCCGTGGCAGAGGAGGACAGGGAGGACGCCGCCCTAGAGGCAGAGGGGCTCCCAGAAACTTCGGGTCCAGGGAACCTTTCTCTGTGCGGCCCGCGCAGCAACCCTGAGGGTTGCCCGACTGCTCTACTCTGGAGGCAGTCGGGGGCGTTCGGGGCACCTAGCGGCATGGGAGTCCATAACATCGGACCGCTGGGTTCTCCAAATCATATCCAGAGGATATCGCATTCCTTTCCTTCACCTTCCAAAGTTGAAGTCCCTCCCAGGCGTCCCACCCGGTCAACAGGAGGCCGCTTTGGCAGAAATTGGCCATCTGCTAAAGAAAGGAGCCATCCAGCCCGTTCCCCCAGACCAGATCGGATCAGGGTTCTACTCCAGATTCTTTTAGTGCCAAAAGGCGGGGAACTAAGACCAATCCTAGACCTCTCTCTCTTGAATCTGGCAGTCCCCAAAGAAAAATTCCGAATGGTCACTCTGCAATCTATTCTCCCCTTCTGGGAGAAAATCACTGGATGTGCTCGATAGAACTCAAGGGCCAGTACTACCACATCCTGATGGACAGGCGCTCCAGGAGGTTTCTCCGCTTCTGGCTGGGAGCCAGTCACTACCAGTTCCGGGTCCTTCCCTTTGGTCTCACCACAGCCCCAGGGTGTTCACCAAAGTATTAGCAGTGGTAGCGGCCCACCTGAGGCTTCAGGGGTGCAGGTCTTTCCCTACCTGGACGACTGGCTTCTTACCGCCCCAACAAGGCATCTACTTCTATTGGCGAGACTCCTTTCTCCATCTTGCTCCCTTTCTGGGCATCACAATAAATACAAAGAAATCCAACCTGGCCCACACAGTTCTTAGATTTTATAGGGGCCAGGCTAGACACAAGGAGTTTACGAGCCTTCCTCACTGCGGACAGAGTTCTAAATCTGCAGCTCCAGGTGCGGGCCATTCTCCAGTCAAGTTCTGTTCAGGCGGAGTTGGTCCTGAGGGCTCTAGGGTCCATGGCATCGGCTATAGCACTTCTTCCTCTTGCCAGGCTCAATATGCGCATTCTTCAATGGACGCTCTTAGTACAGTGGTCATACCTTGCTCTCCCCATGCATCATCACATATCGATCAGGAAGGCTTGCAAGGGGTGGCTCTAGTGGTGGCTCCACTCCCGGATCTCCACAAAGGCCGCCCATTTTGTGCTTCTCCCCTCTCGCCACGGTGACCACGGACGCCTCCCGCCTCGGGTGGGGGCACTTCTTGGCGGACCGTCCAAGGCACGTGGAACGATTCAGAGACCTTACTGCATATCAATGTTCTAGAGATGAGAGCAGTGCTCTTAGCATTGCTAGCACTTCAGGACTTTCTTCCCTTGGGAACAATTGCAATTCAATCGGACAACATGTCTGTTGTCTGGTACATCAACAAGCAAGGGGAACAAGGTCTTACCCTCTTTGTCGAGGCCATGAGAGTTTGGGAATGGGCAATCTCCACCAATCGCTTTCTAATAGCAACGCACATTCCGGGTCGGTCCAACATCCTAGCGGACAAGCTCAGTCGCACCATTCTGACCCCTTACGAGTGGTCTCTCAATTGTCAAGTAGCGAACGCATATTCGCACGGTGGGGAACCCTTCATGCGATCTTTTGCTTCTCCCTCAAACACCAAGTGCGACAGTTTTTGGCTCTAATACCTCCTCCCGGAGGTACCCCAAGAGGCAGCTCTGGTGCATGCTTGGCCACCCGGTCTTCTGTATGCCTATCCACCCTTGCCTCTGATGCTCCAAGTTCTTCAGAAAGCCTCTCGGGTGGGTTGCAGAATGATTCTCATTGCTCCATTCTGGCCTCGACAGATCTGGTTCCCCTTCCTAAGGTCTCACTCGGTGAATCCTCCTTGGATTCTAGATCCCATCCCGGATCTGATATCCCATCCATCCTGCATTCCTCCTCCGAATCTGGACAACCTGAAGCTGACCGCTTGGCTGCTCCAGTTCCACTCTTGATAAGGACTCGGTATTTCATCACGGTTAAAGCAATTTTGGTGGCAGCTCATAAACCATCCACTAGAAAGGTTTACGAAGCAAGTGGAAACGTTTCTCTTTGTGGGCGGGCGGCAAGGCCTGAATCCCTTCACGGTTCCTCTTCCTTTAGTGCTTGACTTTCTAACCACTCTCTTTAACGATGGTGCCAGCAGTTCCACAGTCAAAGTACAACTGGCGGCAATTTCTCACTATCACATTGGCCATGACTCTAATCCTCTTATGTCAGCCAAATTGTGTAAAATTTTTCTTAAAGGTACTTTTCTTCTCAGGCCCCTATAAAACAAGCAGTTCCTCCTTGGGACCTCTCTTTGGTTCTACAGGCCTTGACCGCCCCTTCGAGCCAGCGGCTACGGTGGATCTCAAATTCTTGTCCTACAAGACAGCCTTTTGGTAGCCATTACATCGGCCAAGAGAGTGTCTGAACTTCAAGCATTATCAGCTAAACCTCCTTACTTGGTATTTCATCCGGACCGTGTCTCCCTCAGGAGCATACCGTCCTTTCTTCCTAAAATCGCTTCTGAAGCAAACATCAATCAGTCCATTAACCTCCCTGTTTTCTTCCCTAAATATGAAAACAAAGGTGAATATAAGCTACATTCACTAGATGTTCACAGGCAACTTAGATTTTATCTGAACAGGACAGCTGGTCATAGGCAATCAGACCAGCTGTTTATTTCCTTTGCAAAATTCAATTTGGGCAAGCCAATCTCTAAAGTTTCTCTGTCCCGCTGGATTTCACAGTGCATTTTATTGGCTTATCAAGCTTCAGGAAGGCCCGCACGGAGGTGTTCATGCCCATTCAACCGGTCAGTATCTACCTCGGCAGCCTTCAAGGCTAGGATTCCTCTAGATGATATTTGTGCAGCAGCCACGTGGGCTTCATCTCATACGTTTATTTCCCACTATAAGTTGGATCTTGCATCTAGGGGTAGAGCATCCTTTGGCTCCGCGGTGCTCCGGAATATCCTTCCATGATGGCCACCCAAGATTCAGGTAGCTGGGGACTCTGTCCCACAGGTTGCAGACAAATGAATATCCTACTTCAGATTTAGAAGTTATGTACTCACCATAACGTTCCATCTGAGTAGGTGTATTCATTTGTCTGCAACCATCCCGCCCTCCTATCCCCCTGGCCTTTCAGTTTCCTGCATATTCTATGTTACCCTTTTTAGGGTATTGTTGCTTTGGCAAACTCGATCTGAGGTCATGAGGGTAGAGCAGGGCATTATGGGTGAGGGGAGGAGCTGAGAGCTTGGATCCATAGCTGGAAAACCATGCCGGTTCGGATCCGATATCGGATCCATAACCCACAGGTTGCAGACAAATGAATACACCTACTCAGATGGAACGTTATGGTGAGTACATAACTTCTAATTTTCAATTGGTACTCATCAATCACAGTGAAACCGGGTTCCAACGTTTAAGTTTGACTAGGACGTGTCCTTCAGGAGAACGTTCTAAGGTGCATTCTCCATGCCTCTCAACCAGACTTCATATCCTTTGGAAACTGCTTGCTAATGGAAAAAAAATGTTATTCTAGTGAAACATTGAGGTTGCCATCTATCCCAAATTAAGCAGGATGCTCACAATTTTTAAAGGAAAACCCCATTACTCACACTGTGTCCAAGTGAGACAGGAAATGTCCATCTTCAGAGTACAAGTAAACTGTGCATATGTTTAAAATAAACTGCAGGCTACAGTAGCTAATTGTATGTAGAACCCAAGTGCTAAAGTCAAAGTTTTACTACAGGTAAGACAGTTATCTACTTGTTTTGCAGTTCATTTTTTTGTTGTTTTTATAAGAGTAAGATGTATTTGTAATTTGCAGGGTGGCAGCTCTCAATTAAGTCCATCTTTTGGGTTATATACAGAAGGTAGCTAGAATCTCTGTCGAGGGCTGTATTAAAGCAGGAAGGGAGGGATATCAAGTGGCCAAGAACTACAGCTCTTTGAATGCGAGATGGATGGAGTTAAAAATAAATGAACACCAAGTAGAAGCAGAGAAGAATGCGTAAGGCTGAGTCCATCCATAGAGTGGCAGTCCGCCACATTTGTATTGAATTTAAAAAGATCTGTAGTTACTGGTTGAAAGGGTCTGTTTTTGCTTCCTTAGCCTGTGCTGCTGTCCCAAGATGAGTTGCCAGTTTACCCCCCTCCCCCAATCTGAAGATATCACGGGAATGTGAGTCTTTCCTATAACTCAGAAACTTAAAAATGTCAGCATAGAACAGGCAGGCAGAAAACACAGCCAGAGTACAAATAGATATGCAGTAATGCAGGCATACCTTGCATGTATGCAAACAGTTAGTTACCGAAGTATAAACACATAGATGTGGCAGCATTTTAAATATTTTTACTGAAAAAGAAACAATGCCAGGTTACTGAAACATTGTTACATTCAGCATATAAGATAACTAATGAGTTACCAGTGCTGAACTTTAACAGTTTAAAAAAAAATGCCTTCTCGCTGCATTTGCCAGCAGCATGTTGTTTATTTGCTTTAGTGGGCCCCCTGAAGTCATGGACCCCAGGCTGCTGCCCGAGTTGTCCTTGTTATAATCTGCCACTGTCTACTTGCAATTATCCTACTCTTTTTGTCACATTTAAGAAGCTCCAGAATGTCTAGTAAAGCTAAACACACACAAATACTTATTTAGAGTTCTGAAAGGGATTTTTTCAATGCATAGTTTAGAGAAATGGCATTTAAGATCCTTAGACGTAGCAACCACACACTTCTTTTGATAGACACAGTCTTGTATTTACTAGCATAACTGAAATCACAATGCTTGAGCTTGCTGCATTATGAAGTCTTAAAGAGTGATGTTAGAGTAACATAGTTTGTCAGAATACAGTGACCAAAAAAATTTTTTTTTACTGTTTTTCTTCCTTTCTAGGGTCTGTGCCTGGTAATGAAGAGAGACAAAATAAAACTGGATTTGGTTCTTCAGACTTGCTTAGCCAAGGAAAAGCTGTGTCTGGTGGTCATCAGCAGATGCCGTTGTATATTACAGGTTAGTTATCCAAAGAGCACTTTCAGACACCAATCAGAAATGGGTGCAAAGGTAAGCTGGGTGCATTTAATATGCAATTTACTTACAAATCTGTATTGTCAGTAGACTGCTGTGTTTGACTTGAAGCTTCTTGATTTATTGTTGCTTACTGCATACTTGTTATAGGTGAGTACTGTAGCTGAGTACTCTCTATTGTTTTAATGTGTGGTAATTCAAAAATCAGTCTGGAAAAATTTATTATTTTCAAATTGTAACTCTTGATTACGTGCTTTGTCATTTAAAATTTTAATGCAGAGCTCCAGTCAAATGTTTCTTTCCAAGAAATAATCTTCCTTCCCTGTAATACAGCACTAAAAGTGCCATGTACAGAAACAGCATAATTTAATAACTATTCTTGTTGTTTTGTGCTTGAACTTGTTTCAGTTTGCTGTTCTGTGAAATCTTGCATTTTATTCCCCATACATGTTTGTTCATCTGACACATCATGAAGGCTAAGTGGTGCAGAGTAGTTAGGTTAGGTTAGGTCACTGATTCTAGCAACAGAACCATTAAAAAGAAATGACTCTTAAACATGGGTATATAAATATCCCTTATCAGTAACAGATTACTAGCATCACACCACAGATAAATAGTGTAGCCTGGAGTTATAGTTGTGAGTCTGAATAAAAGTAAAGGTTTTAAGCTTTGTTTTCAGATTTAAATGAGCAAGAAAACTCCACTCACAAATTTATAGGTTCATGGGTTACTATTAGTCTAGCTGCCCTTGTAGGCCATTTTAAACCTAGCTGAATGTTTTGTTTGTTCTTGAAATTATCTGTCTCCTTTAGTGTCTAGATTAGTGTTCCCCCTTCATGGACTATATAGTCCCTCTCGCTGTAACTGGGGTAACACCGTAGATGTCTTGAAAGGCCCCAAGCATCGGTTAAAAATATTTAGGAGCTGCTTCTGTACATTAGTAATACATGGGGATTCCTGGAATAAATTTCCTACTTTCCTTCCATAGATCCAAGTTTTACTTGAATTGAGATAGTGTTGAGCTTTGTTTTACATGAATTGGGGGCGGTTGCTTTTCCATAACAGTGGAATCCTTTGTGAGATGTGCCTATCCCTCCAAATCATTGTTGATTTTGCATAAAAGGTTTAGATCCCTGGACCGAATATTTCTGATGCTTTTTGACTTGCTGATGCACAGTAGGTCCATTGGTATTGGGACCGAAGATGGTTTGTTTGCCAGCCACAGGTCATCTCCTAGCAGCCTGCAAGAGACTGAGTAAAGTGACAGGATTTTGAGGCATCCTATTTAGGGCAGATTGTTTAAGCCTAGTATCCTTTTTTGTAAGGTATTTCTGTGGGCGGTTCTAGCTGTTGTATGTGTCTGGACAGATGCATGCCAGAGGGAGTGTTATATTCAATGATTTCCTTATGAGGGCTGAATAAAGGGAGACATTCACATCCCTGGAATCTAGAAGCAGTCAGTCTGTCCCTTTAATCAATCCCCAATAGTGCCACAAAGAAGGAAATATATATTTTATTTTACTTTTCTCTCCTGATTTTCTGCCAGTATTTGATTGCATTTTTCTGAAATGCATTTTTCAAGTGCTTGTTATCTTGTGGTGTTTGTTGCAACAGTTTTCTGTGATGCACAGTGCTTGAGCAAGGCCAGTAAGTGAGCTGGGGAAAGGGTTCGTAACATCAAAGACAATAATTCTATCTACCATGTTAAAATGCGAGTGCAACGCAAGCCAGCACTGCCTAAATAATACCTATTAATCACAGGAGTCAGATTTCTCACACCCGGATGCGGAACTATTGATGTTAAGTTGTCTATCTTGCCTTCGTTCTTGCTGGTTGGGATCGGAGCTGATCCTCGGCTCCTACTCGGCCATCTTCTCTAGCTCGAGAGCTGTTTACTGACTCGAGGCTACCCCTTATTCCATGATGCCTAGCGCTAGCTACCCAGATCTCATTTGCCGCTTCAGCTGTGAGGTGTCGTTTTTCTGGCTCAGGCTCGTATAAAGTTTCTTTATAGAACTTTTTTTACTAGAAATAGTCTTTTTCCTAGGGGTTTTTGTTAGTTTTAGTCTTATACTTGTTGTGTTAGCTAAGTGTGTATTTGTAGCTTTCTTACCTTCCCTTTAGAACTCGTTTAATTTAGAGAGTTCTCCCCCTCCCCCCCTCCTTATTCCTGTCAGGTTAGTCATTTAAGTTAGAGGCTTTCCTTCTATCTTCTTTATAGGCTAGCCGTTTGAGTTAGAGGCTTTCCTATTAAAAAAAAAAAAAAACTTTAGCTTAGTCTGTAGTGTACTGTGTTTTTCTCTTTAGACTGTATTTTGATTGGTTAGCTATTATTGTATTTTTTGTTACAGGATGTCCAAAGAATCCAAGGTATCTGGGTTCAAGAAGTGTGACTCATGCTGTCAGAAAATGTCTCTGACAGATGGGCACACTTCTTGCGTCTATTGTTTAGGCGCTGTACACCTGCAGGACTCTTGTTCTATCTGCCATGCATTTAGTCCAAGAGTTCTGCAGGAGAGTAAGAATAAGCTTGTTCTTAGGGGCCTTTTAAAGCTCCAGGATTCACCGGCCAAGACTCAGCCCGTGAAATCCCCTAAATCTACCAAATCGTCGGCTCCAAGTTCGGAGCAGTCTTTGGTTCAGACTTTACCTGCTACTTCGGTTCTGGCTGGAACCGATAAGACTTATGTCCGTGGTGGCTCGAAAGGCTTGGTCAGCCCCGGATACAGTAGAACCAACTCCGAGGAGACCTGGCAAGTTCATCACAGCACCCCATGATAAGCAGTTCCTTACCAAAGGTGTTCCTGTTGATGCCATGGTGGTAGCAGCAGCCACTAAAAAAGAGTTAGTGGAAACCTCTTCATCTGTCCATCCTCCTAACAAGGAGTCTAGGACCATGGACAGATACGGGAAGCAAATGTTTGCTTCAACGACCTTTTCTATGAGGTCACTTCCATTTTACCCAGCTTCAGAGGGATCTCCTTAAAGAGCTCGGAGATACCCTTCAAGATCCATCAGCTGAGGGGGCTCAAGCTAAAGTGGCTTCCCAGCTGGCACCCCTTAATTCTGTAGTCAGCTCCTCCATGAGGCTCATTTCTTATGCAGCCGATGGTGTGAGTAGAGCTGCAGGTATGGACGTGGCCCTTAGGAGACATGCATGGATGAGGCTGTGTAACTTTGCGGAACCCTTTAGAGCGTCATTCACCAACACCCCCTTTGATGGTTCCTTTCTTTTTGGACCACAGGTGAAAGACACTTTGACTAGGTGTGAGTAAGAGGGCAAGACTCTCTTTGCCATGGGAGTCCATTTTTCCACTCCTTCCAGACCATACCCCAAGGGTCAGAAGAGTGGTAAAATGTGGTTCCGAAAATCCCAGGGAGCCTCGCCTGACACACATAGCGATTTTTCCCTTCAGGGGCAGAGGGGGAAATAACAACAATAGATGCCGCCCTCGTGGCAGAGGGGGTCCGCAGAACCAGGGCAACAGAAAATCCTTCTCTGAGAAGCCCTTTCAGCATCCCTGAAGGGTTGCTCGGCTGCCCGCCTCTGGAGGCAGTTGGGGGAAGACTTTCACTGTACCCAAAAGCCTGGCAAAATTTAACGCAAGACAAATGGGTACGGTCAATTATATCCGGAGGTTACAAAATTCCCTTCTCTCAACACCCCCTACCATCAAGCAAATCCCTTCCAGATGTTCCACCCCATCTGAGGGACCAAGCAGTCATAGAAGTTTCAAGACTGCTAGAAAAAAAGAGTCATCCAGGAAGTCCTGGCAGACCACCACGGATCCGGAACTTACTCAAGGTTCTTTTTGGTACCAAAAAAGACAGGGGACTGGAGACCGATTCTGGATTTCAGCAGACTAAACAAGTCTGTTCAAAGAACAAAGTTTCGGATGGTCACGCTACAGTCCATTCTACCCTTTCTGGGTCAGGACAATTGTTTGTGCTCCATATATCTTTCAGGATGCGTACTACCACATCAAAATGGACAGGCTCTCCAGGAGATTCCTTCGCTTCCAGCTGGGAGCCAGTCATTACCAGTTCAGAGCTCTGCCCTTTGGTCTCACCTCAGCCCCCAGGGTGTTCAGCAAATGTATGGCAGTGGTCACGGCTCACCTGAGATGCTGAGAATTCCAGGTGTTTCCATATCTAGATGACTGGCTCCTCACTGCTACTACCAGGCATCAACTTCTGCAAGCCAGGGACTACACTATCAAAATCTGCTCCCAGCTAGGCATTACAATAAACTTCGAAAAATCTGCCTTGTTGCCCTGTCAGTCTGTCATCTATATAGGAGCAGACTTAGACACAAAGAACATGTCCGCAAGGTTACCGCCAGAAAGGGCATCTACAATTCGCCAGCAAGTATAAATTCTAATGCAGAGCAAAAGGATCCAAGTCAGGTTCGTCCTTCAAACTCTGGGTTCCATGACAGCGGCAATTCTTCTAATCCCACTGGCCCGCTTTCACATGAGGATCCTTCAGTGGCTTCTGTTCACACAGAGGTCTTTCTAACAGCTACCCATGTCTCACATGATCATGATTACAGAAGCATGCAAAAGGCACCTTTCTTGGTGTATGTTCTCCCCACTAGTGACTCAGGGCAGACCCTTCATTCAGTCTCCTCCGGTTGCCAATGTGACCACGGACGCCTCCCTGATAGGGTGGGGGGGCATTATCAGGGCAGGACAGTCCAAAGCACTTGGCCTCACGAGTACCACCTGCATATAAACATCCTAGAAATGAGAGCCATGCTCCTAGCATTGCAAGCTCTTCAAGACTCTCTCCCTTCTGGGACCATTGCAATTCAAACGGACAACATGTCAGTGGTCTGGTACATCAACAAGCAGGGCGGAACCAAGTCCTACCCCCTATGTCAAGAAGGACTCAGACTCTGGCAGTGGACGATTTCTTCCCAACGATTTCTGATTGCGACGCACATCCCTGGGAGGTCCAACGTCATAGCGGACAGGCTCAGCAGAGCTATTATCATATCTCACGAGTGGTCTCTGAATCAGGTAGTTGCGGATCTGATCTTCCACAAATGGGGACAGCCTTGCTGCGATCTTTTTGCCACCCCCTTCAGCAAATGCAGCAACTACTTCTCCCTTCTTCCGCTTCCAGGTCACTCACCCAGAGACGCTCTAGTCCACGATTGGCCTCAGGGACTTCTTTATGCCTTTCCTTCATTTCCCCTGATTCCAAAACTCATACAGAAAGCAATATCATTGGGTTGCAAAATGATCCTCATTGCCCCCTACTGGCCTTGACAGATATGGTTTCCGTTCCTGCACCATTACCTTCTCGATCAGCCCTGGACACTGAATCCAATTCCAGACCTACTGATTCATCAATCAGGCGGGCTGCATCAATCCCTCCAAACACTCCAGCTCACAGCTTGGTTGCTCCACTTCCAGCCTTAGCCAGGCTTCCCAGCATTTTCCCGGCCGGGCGTGAGATTACTGTCTCCTCTCACAAGTCCACAACTAGAAAAACTTATGCTAGCAAATGGAAACGTTTTTCTTGTTGGGCAGAGGCTACGAACGTAGATCCTTTTTCAGCCCCAGTCCACGAAATGTTGGAGTTCCTAGCACAACTTTTTCATTCTGGGTCTGCTTCTGATACAATCAGGGTTCAATTGGTGGCCATTTCTAACTTTCATGTCGGGTTGTCTAATTCAAACATTATGTCTCATAAGCTCTGTAAAGCCTTTTTAAGAGGGACTACTCTCCTTAGACCTCCAGTGAGAGATCCCCCTTCTCCTTGGGACCTTAATTTGGTAGTAACCTCCTTAATTATGCACCCCTTTGAACCTGCAGCATCCTGCTCCATTAAGTTCCTATCTTGGAAAACACTTTTTCTGGAAGCTTTTACTTCAGCTAGACGCGTCTCTGAACTTCAGGCGCTATGTGTTCATCCTCCATACTTGGTTTTTCATAAGGACAGGGTTGCTCTGAGGACTAATCCCTCGTTCCTTCCGAACGTCTGCTCAGAAAACAACTTAAACCAATCTATAGACCTTCCTGTGTTTTTCCCTAACTACACCAACAAGGCAGAATACAAATAACACCAACTGGATGTTCATAGACAGTTGCGTTTTTACTTGCATAGGACTAAGGATATAAGGAAGTCGGACCAACTATTCCTTTCCTACGCTCTAGGCAAACAAGGTCTCCCAGTTTCCAAAGTGACCTTATCCAGGTGGTTGTCTCACATTATTACTTTCATTTATCAATTGAGAAACAAAGAGTTGCCTGTCAAACCAAAAGGTCATTCTACTAGGGCTTTGGCCACCTCGGTAGCCTTCCAGTCTAGGTTGCCCATGGACTCTATCTGTGCAGCTGCTACATGGGCAAATCCTCATACCTTTATTTCTCATTACAAGCTAGATATGGTCTCCAGGAGCAGAGTTGACTTTGGAACAGACTCTTCAGAACAGTGGAACCAATGAGCCGCCCAGGATTGTAGGTGCTAGGGACGCTGTCCCAACCAGCAAGAACGAAGGCGAGATAGACAACTTAACATAAAGAAGTTATGTACCTACCATAACGTTCCATGTTAGTTGTCTTCATCTCGCCTTCTTTCTTGCGTTCCACCCTCCGTCCCCCTGTCCTATTGGATCGAGAGGAGTTTTGGTTTCACTGGCTGAGTGTTCTCTGGTTTGTTTCCTCTACTGACTTAGAGAGTATGACAGGTATGCTCAACCTGTTTGTTTAGACAGGTTGATTCTCTGGCTATGTCTGGGGTTAGCTATTACAAATGAGATCTGGGTAGGCATCATGGGATAAGGGGTAGCCTCGAGCCAGTAAACAGCTCTCGAGCTATAGAAGATGGCCGAGTCGGAGCCGATCCACCAGCAAGAAAGAAGGCGAGATGAAGACAACTAACATGGAACATTATGGTAGGTACATAACTTCTTTTTACAGTCTGAAAAAAAAGCTCTGCTACTTTTTCAAGTTGGACATTGAAGTGTTCCTTAGAATTCTGATGCTGACAATCAAAGTAGGCAGAGAGAGAGGGAGGGAGAAGAAGAAAAAAAACCCAGTAAATTATCCTCCCAGCTGGCTATGTCTGCTGCTCTGGTGCCAAGGGATGGAAGTCTCAAGACACTGAAAGCTGGCGTATGCATGCATTATGGCTGCCCAAATCAGTGATGGTGGTTGTGTTCCACATATAAAAGGAAAACACATTCATGGACAAAGACGGAGTGTTGGTTTGCCCCTGTAGTGAACCAGGTGTTCACATCACCACCAGGAAGAGGATTTAGGGCTTCAGTACAAAATGCTTTCATTGAGAGGATGTTGAAGACCGCACAGACTTCTCCAATGTCTGTCTGGATGATGGCCCTTTGTATAGGCTCCCACGTTGGTGGAACTGAGAATGTTCTTCAATGTTAGGAAACAGATGGGTTTATATACCACTGGGGAGAACTGATTGTTGGTTGGCTAATGGAAGAAAAAGATGATAAAAAATTTAACCAGGTGAATGTAGTGATGTCTTACACTGGTAGCAGAAGGTAGATGTCCAGATATATAAAGAGTAGCAAAATTTGACCTTTCAACAGCGCTAACTAGCTTCATGGAATTGAGAGCACAGCCATGACTAAACCTCAAATGACTTATGCTCACTTGCTAACCAGGTGCTGTAAAAGCTATCCTGGGAGGGGGCTGATAGTTAGTTACCTTGGTTGGCTCGGCCATCTTTGGCAGGATGGAATTGGTTATTTTCCACCATAGGAGTGCCAGCTGTGGGAAGGCTTACTACTGTGCTGTAGTATACAGGGAAAGGAAGTGAGCCTGGCCAAGAAGTGTGTTCATAACTCTGAGCATCTTAATCAAGTGGAAGTGAACATCAACAAGCAGCATGACATATCTAGGCATTGCACTGCACTTAGTGGTTTACAGGTGAAGAGTTCTGAAGTGTATAAGAAACTTCTAACTTTACATAGGATAATGACCTCTGTCCCAGCATCTCATGCCTGCCTTGTGGAGTTTTCCATTGCCAATACCAGGGAGAAATGACATATTAAACCTTCAATGAGATTAATTTTGAAGCAGAAGAGGAACTGATTAGATGCCTAGGACACAGAGATAACTTGATAACTTTTATTAAACAGACAAGCTTTTGGATTGATGAGCTCTCACTGGGTGTTGTATGTTATTAACAAGTTGCTAATGTTAGATACTTGTGTCTGAAAGGGTAAATAGTTCACTTTTTTCCAGTCAGCTAAAAGAAACACTTGAAGTACCAGTGTAAGAAAAAAAAATCTGTCTGCAGTTGTGATGCTTAGAAATATGAAATGCATTCCTCAGATTCTGATGCATTGTGAGTGAGCCTGAAAGGCTAAATGCCTGGATTCATGGTCTGCCATAAAAGTGAATTCCTTACAAGAATGATACATTACAATCTGTGTTCATTTAGAAGAGAAAATCTAGTCTGATGGTTAAGGGGAGTGTAAAAAAGCCCTGGCATGTGTAACAAGACTTAAGGTATAGGCATGTATGTTATTCTACTATTTTATATGCTGTAGCTTTCCTTTTGATTTTTTTTTTTTTTGTACTTCTGTTTTCGTATCATGGTGGTCATGACTGAAAAAGGTCAATTTTGATCAGAGCACTAACCTAAATAAATAAATCATTGTCATAAATTCCAGTAGAGATGTGATGGGGGATTAGTTAAATACAGAAAAGAGTGACAATAAAGTTATAATTTATTAGTCTAATGTAAAATACTGGCATTAATATCCAGGTCAGAATGTTATTAAAAAAGAAGGCACTGCCAAGAGAATAATTTGCTACCTTTAAATTTGTAATATGAATGCTTGTGAACAAGGTACTGTAGAGCATTAAAATACATGTAACATGCAGTTACTCTGATTCACAGGATGGTGTTCTAGTTACTAGTGTTTGTGGTTTTATGCTGATTCAAAAATGTTGACTGTTTCAGAAGGTTAACACTTCTTGAAGGACCGAGATTTGTGTAATGTTAGAACTTATATTTTATTCATGCAAATAGGACAGTTAATATTGTATAGGATTATGATTGATTTTAATTTGAATATTTATTTAGTTGCTTTTGTTTACCAGGAAAGTCTTACTGTGCTCAGGACTCATTTTCACCAGAGACCAAGGGAGAAAAGTTCCAGTTCAATACAATACAATTGAACAGTGGCAGTGACATCTAACATAGGCACTCTATACTTAAGCACTGGAAGTGGTAGTGTGTATACATTATGTACATAAACATGGAGAGCAAAAAATCAGTAGTAGAAGTATATGCAAACAAGCATTGTCTTATAATGGCAGTTATTCATTACATTATTGAGACAGTACTCAGACATATTGTAGGTTGTAATTTTACGCAGTTGTACTATTTCAGAAGGGATAAAGAATTCGGCACTGAGAGCAGTTAAAGAAGAGAAGAATGGTTTAATCAGGTAGAGAACATTTGCAGTGCCATGAGTTGAGTAGGTGTGTTAGTTGAAGCTTGAAAGACTTTAGTGATGGCTCTTGTCTAACTGTTAGGAGGATGGAGTTCCAGGTTTTGGACACTTTGTGAGTATAATAAGGAGCAACCACACAGGCTGTTGATTTGGATATACATAGTATGGCTTTGTCAAAAGAGCACAGAGCCCTATCTGGATGTTAAGATTGTATTACGTTTGTTAGGGATGGACAGTCATTTGGTTTGTATAGTAGCTTTTGTACAGTAGGGAGATGAGTGTATGAGTTGGTGGGGTAGCTCGAACCACTGGAGGTGTCTGAGTGCTAGTGGTGTGATCTGTGGGGGGAGGTTAGCTACAAATTTTGCAACCTCGTTGTTGCACAGTTTAAGCTTGTTTAGCTATGTTTGTTGAATGTTGGTAAGTATTGGTGCACAGTAGAAAGAGTGGGTAGGAGGAGGGTTATGGCAATATGAGATCTAGCTGTGTTATGGGTTAGCCCTGCAGGGAGTCCCAAGTATTTGGTGAGTTTTTTTTTTTAACAGTGATATATGTGGATATTGAATCATCTATATGAACTCCTAATAGCTTGATATAGGTGACAAATTGTAGTTTGGTGGTGTTAGAAGAGGTAACAGAGAAGTACGACTTTTTTTTATTGAAGGGAGTTTTGGAATAAAGAGAATTAATTTTGATTTGCTGGGATTGAGGAGTAGCTGGTTGGAGGTCAGCCACTTTTCCACTAAGGAGAAAGATTCCTGAGTCCGCTGAAGTAGGGAATCTGTGTTTTTTTTTTTTTTTTTTGCTGAGTACTGTACTCTGGTGTCATTCTTGGTTGTAAAGGCAAGGTCATTATCACAATGCTAAACAGGATAGGACCAAGTATGGATCCTTGTGGAGCTCCAACTGATATGGAGAGAAACCGTGAGATGACAGTCAGACATTTCCATACCTGTTGGCAGTTGGCAATTAGCAAGGTAGCTGCAAAACCAGGGAGGGTTATCAAGGCCTATGCTAGAAAGTATTTGTAAGAGAGTAGTGTGGGGGACAGTTTTAAGCTTTAGAGAGATCAAGAAAGGACAGATAATAGGTTGCCTTTATGTCTGTTCATGCTAATTGTGTTAGTGAAGCTATGGAGAGCCATGGAGGTGCTATGGTGGGGGCAGAAACCATGCTGTGAGGGAGATAGAAATGTTTTGGATGATATAGTGAACTAATTGGGACTGGAATGCATTTTTCAAGTATCTTGGCAATGGGCCTGTAATTAGTGAGCTCAGTTTCTTAACCACTTTTATGGATGAGGAAGATGTAACTTTTTCCCCCCATAGAAGCGTTACATAGGGGGATTCATTGAGTGAGTGGTTGATCAGTATAGAGACAACTTAAGCTATGGCCTCTGTTGCATGTTTTTTAATAGTAGAGGTGGGGACCATCTGGGGGGATAGTGTGTGTGGGGATTTTGGGGGTTGGGATTTGCTGTGGATATTTTTTTCTTGTTATTAAGAATGAAAATGATCTAATGAAGTTGGAGTTTAATGCATTTGCAACATTTGTGAGGTTGTTTAGATAGCTTGTTGATGAGTGTTGTGTTGAGTGGGCAGGGTTTATGAGCTAATTTATGGAAGAACAGATTAATTTGGGGTTATTGTGATTATTACTTTGGAGATTATATTTACTTTGCTTAGTTCTGTTTATGAGTTCTTTGCATTTTTGATGGTTAGCTACTTGCATTTGTTGCCTCAGTTTTCCAGGCAGCATCTTGAAGTTTTATAAACTGTTGGGATCTTCTAGTCAGCCAAGGGGCAGGGTTTGACTTAACTCTTTGTTTTTTTCTGAGTGGGGCTAGTTTGTTTAGTATGCTTAGGTATATGCTGTTAAAGTGTGATAAAGCATCATCAAGAGGTACATATTTTATCATTGTCCAGTTGTGCTGATTTGATGTATGAGACAAATGTGCCATTTTCAAAATATGAGAGGTTACTTGCCACTATGTTGTTATTTTTGGATGTTTGTTTTCTTAAAGCAGATATGGAGATAGTCACCAGAGTGGGGGAGAGTTCCTGAAGCAGAGATTTTAGTCTGGGTGGAGGAGAGTATCCAGTCTATGGTGGTTCCTGTGTTTTTATTACTATAACGAGATGGTGGGAGAGGTGATTAGTTGAGTAAGTCTGTACAGCTGTATGTTTTGAGATGAGTTTCTAGAGGATAGTCAGAGACGGTCAGTATTAAAGTCTCCCAGTATTAATTTTTTCTTGAGGAATGTTAGAAGTGAGCCAGCAGAGGATGTCTTCTGTAGTAACATGATTGTTACAAGGTGGGATATGGACTCCTGTAATGTACATAGATTTGTGTTGGTTTAATTTGAGAGCTGTGACCAGGATTTCTACTCTTTGTACCACCTCTAACTCCTCCCCAATTTGAGAGAGTTGTAGGGTATTTTTATTGCAATTCCTCCAACACTTATGTTTTCTGTCAACTCTGTAGATTTTCTAGTTTGGAGGGAGTATCTCATTCATTAGTTTCATTTTTCAGCCAGGTCTCAGTGCCACAAAGTCAGGTAAACCATGCATGAAATTCTGGTATCCTATAGATAACCACATATGTTAATGTGAACAGCGAGTAGAGAAGAGGAGCTTAAGGAAGGTTGTGTAGGGGAAGTGGGGTGGTTATAGGGAGGATGTTGGGCCTGGGTTACGGTGGATATTCCCACTAAGTTTTAAAGCTTGAGGATTATAAAGAGCGTATGTCAACCATTTTAGTTCAGATGTAAGTTTTGGACAGAGGTTTTTACATATTAGTTTATGGTAGTAAGTTTTATATTTAAACAGATGTGTAAATTTGAGATGGAATAGGGTTGGAGTTATGTCAGTGAACGGCTGGTGGGAGTTGGTAGATAAAGTTTGTGAGGTGGAAGATAAAGGGGTTGAAATATGAGATAGAGTCATGAGTGATAGGAGGTTCAATAGGAGAGGAGGAGAAGGAGAGTAAGTGCTACTGGGTAGAACATGTTAGAGGAGTGAGTGGGTTGTTTGGGAGTGTTACTTCATGAGATTCAATCTTGGGAGTTAATATTTTTGAGATGGAAGATTTTAGGGTGAAGAATGGAGTCTAGTGAGCCGTATGCAGATGTTTCTGTATTTGTATATTGTTGAGCGGTGGTGTGAGTGCGATTTTAGGGTTGGGGTGTATTTAGCTGTATGAATGATTGTGATTTTCTGTATATGTAGGAAAGTGTGTTAGTCCGAGTCTGAGGGGAGAAGTGTGTGTGAGATGTGATGTGGGTGCTGTGGGTGGGGGTTATAAAAAGATTGAGGAAAAGGGGGGGATGAGAAGAATGATTGGATGGAGAGAGAGTCATGGGAGTTTGGAAGGGTATAGAGTGGAGGAAGTTTGGAGGGGTAGTTGTAGTGAGGTTGGGTGGGAATTGGGGGGTACAGTAGGGGAGTTAAGGACAAACTTAGTGGGTCCACCCGGCAGGAAAGAGATAAAAATTATTTTAAAAAAAGAGCTGACTAGCCTCAAGTCAGGTTAGTGAAAGGCTGATCAGGTAAACAGTATGCAAGCAGACTTGAAATTAAATAGTTTTGTGCAGTCTGGTATATGTTTGTTAGCACAGATAGCTAGTATATTCCTGACAGTAACAAATTATAGAAGGGGTAATCAGGCTCTCTAGGGCAGATTGTTTGAACAGTTAGAGGGTCGCAAAGGCTTAATTTGTATTTCCTGTTTTATTATGGTATATTAACTTACTAATGTATGGGAGCAGATAGCTTCTGAAATAAATTAGCCTTATCATTATGGTCAAGCTCATTTATTTGTATATTTTTTATTCTGTAGTCTGTTGAATTACCGGAGACTACGCCCCAAGACTTTTTTAGTGTGCATGCTTTTACGACAGGATGCATACTTTTTTTTACTGGGACTCATAGTAAAAGAGTGAAGACCTACAGTATTGTCATTTGTACTGGCTAGCCATCAATTTTAGTTGAGAAAAACATACCCAAGCAAAAGGGTACTCTGCCCTGTAAGGTTTCTTCTTGGATCACCAATTTCTTACTGCAGCTGGTTGTTGCTGATTAGGTCTCAAGGGTGTTTGTGAGGAATGCTTTTGATGACCAGGGCTGGTTCCTGCTTCAGGGAAAATGTCTGGACAGGGTCTAGGAGGTAAAAGTTGAGAGGGTGAGAGAGAAGAGGTACACCAGGAGGAAAGAGAGAACAATTAGATTGCAAATACAGTATGATGCAGGCAGAAGAGACATAGATTTACTTGGAGCATGTTGTCCTCACAATTCCACTAAATCAAGTTTAAGTATCCTTTCTCTATCAGAAGCTGAACTCCAGTGTGAGGTAGTGGGAGGGGCAGTGTGCTACTGTATATGCAGATGATTGACCTTATGTGACTTTAAAGAACTGTTGTTAATCTGTACTGGCTATGCTTTTCTAAATGGCAAATGTTACTGTACAAGCACTTTTTTTCTGTATCATGCTAGACTAAACAGTTGTATGCAATTTATGTTATTACAAATGACGTAAAACCAACAAACAAAGACAATGTCACATACACATGAATGGCTAAACAAAGGCTTCTAAAAAAGTAAGAAAACTTATAATAAATTGAAGGTGAATGGTGCAGCTACTGTATGCTTAATATCCAGCCTCGAACTGTTTTAGTAGTAGTTTTACAAAATATAATTTCATCCAAGAACATGTGTACAGAAATGATAATTTTCCATCTAAGTTTACAGACTGTTACCTACTTTGAAGTCATCTATAGTTACAAGTAGCTGATAGCCCTTGTATAAGCATAAAATTAATAAATAAGATTATAACAAAACTTTGTATTTACTACCACAACTTTTTGAAGATATCAGCTAGAATGCAGTTCTGACAAGTTTACACACATAGTCTGATTCTAAGACAGCTAACTCACTTGATCTTCCATGTTTTGTTATTCCTTGTTAGCGAAAACCCAGTCCTGTCTAGCATAATCTTTCCTCTTTTGTTAATCTCTGTTAACCAAAGCCCTTGTAGTCGAGGGAGGTGCATCTCAAGTCGTTAACATCCACGTGCAGTGTGATAGAATCATTATAGTACTTTTATCTAATGACATGGAAAGACCTACAACGTAACTAATCAATTAAGATGTAGGAAGCATCCAATCACAGGAACCATCACAGTTTGGATTTGTCAAAGGCAGATTATGTCAGCTCAGCCTAGGTGACTTTTTCAAAAAAGTCACCAAAGTACTGGATGAAGGGAAGATGTACACACTACCTATCTTGACCTGGCCAAGATCTTTGACACTGTATCCTACTCTGGCATTGCTGATAAGCTTGCCAAAATGGGAATAAATCCCTTCATCACCTGATTAACTGGAAACTGTCTCACAGATAGGACACAGGAAGCCAGGACAGGACTTGACCCCTCAAGAAAAAGACCTGTCACAAGTGGGTTTCCATAGGGCTGTGTTCTGTGGTCACTGTTATTTGGCATGTACTTCTGAGAAGTCAAAGCAAGCAGCAAGGGCCTATGGTTGACCAAGTATGCAGATGACTGGAAGCTTTTTATAGCTAAAATGTCTTTCTGTCTCAGTTTTTATGTTGGGGCAAACTGTTAAAAATGTAACTTTGAATTCCTTGGCCACTCTTGTGGATAAGCAAGCTAGGCAGACAACACTGTCTGGTTAGGGTCACTTATTTTTGTTAAAAGTAAATAAATTAGGAATTTATTTAGTTTAAAAAGATAAATAGCCCATGGTGCTACTGATCAAAGAAACCACAGCTGAGGTGCCTGGGGGAGAGGGGGTGCTGTATCTGACTAACTCTGTTTGCTTTATCCCACTCATAATCTACCATATTCATTGTCTAGATCGTGGACTGGATGAAATGGAAAAACTGCAAATTGAACTGTATATTGAGTAGTATGTTGAAGGGGGAAGAAGAATTTCAGTTGGTGGGTAGCATGAGGTAAGTTTTAAATGCTGGCAGTGGCAGGCAGTAAGATATGGACAAGTGGGTAGCTTTGATGCAGTAGACTCTGGGCTAGTAACGGTGTATTTGTGTTAAACAGAGTTAAAAACTATTAGTTGTGACCCTTATTTTATTTGTTTTAATTTTATTATAGACTCTGACTTTAGAAGATTGCTGGTTGCAGAGGTTGTTTTTGGACAAGAATGACCAATCTTGCTGTTTGCTCTTTTCTGGCTTTGCATGACTGATGTGATTTGTGTGAAGCAAGTGGGAAGCCTTTAGCTACTGTTTATGTGGAACAAAGTTGAAATAAGTTACTATGGCCATTAATTTATTTTTTATCACAGTAATACCTTTGAGGTATACACAGTCAACAAGGTGGCTCTATCTGCCAGGTGGAGGGAGGAACTGTCTATACATGAAAGTAACTGACACTTTTGCCATTTATGCAGTGATTAATGTGGCTTTGTGGGAATAATTTTTATTTGTGTGACGTAAACTGTAATATTTATTTGTAGCTAGTGTGTGTTTGTAAAAAAATGTGAAGTACACTGCTCTGGACATTAAATTCCTGGTTGTAGTTAAATATATAACTAAAGTCTAAGCATTCAACAGTGCAAGTATAACTGGTAGATATGGAGAGCATCTGTGAATTAAAAATTAATAATCCTGCATTCTTGATCAGGTTGAACAGTCAATAGTCTGGCTGTACAAGGCTAACTTAAAATTTGTATAAAGCACTTTGGAATACTTTACTGTGAGCATTGCCATTTTGTAATCACAGATGTCTGCGGTGTACACATTCAGTTAAGTGAGTATAATTGATGGAAATGGAGTCTGCCTGCCTGCAAAAGTGATTTACTCTTTATGTTTGATTTCTGTTAAATAGTCATTAATCTGGAGTGGCAAGGACAGTATCACACACAGTATTTGGTGAAATCATTGGAAAACAATCCATGCTTCAGCTTATTATTATTATATGTATGTATGTATGTGTATGTTGGGGGAGTTGCACTGAATTTAAGAGTAACAAATTGGTCATAATTTATTTCGCATTTCATCACAGTCCAATGTTAGCATTATAAACATTGGTCATCTTTGATTGTTTAGGTAGGATATTTGAGAAGGGAATTGATAATTGACTCAGTAGTGCAGCAGTGCTGTCATCTTACACTGACTGGCCATCTGGTTGTTTTTTTAGATGAGGCTCCTTCTTTGTGGAGCCTGCATGTCATCCATGTATTTGTGCAGATTTTATCTGGGTGCTCTAGATTCTGTCAACACCCCAAAGTCATATTGTAGGTGAATTGGAATTCTTCCAGTTAGTTGTAGTCAGGTGTGTGTGTGTGTGTGTGTGTGTGTGTGTGTGTGTGTGTGTGTGTGTGTGTGTGTGTGTGTGTGTGTGTGTGTGTGTGTGTGTGTGTGTGTGTGTGTGTGTGTGTCTACATGAGTGGAAAAATGACGATTTGTTATTTTAAAATTGTGGATACAAACCAATATTAGCAGGAGTATTCATGTACCTTCTGGGTACAATGGAAAAAAACAGTTGTTTCATTATCCTTCAAAATTAAGGCATAAAAATGCATCCTAAGACCGCTATACCCTCAGAGTTTCTGAATGCCCCATACACCCCCAAGTGTATAAAATGGATTTTGACGCTGGCTTAGAGGGGCCTCTACCTTAAGTACCTTCTAGTCTAAAACTAATCCTACTCTGTTGTGTACAGAGAATGTTATTACAGGCTGTGTGGGGGATGGGGACAGTGTAGCCATCATTTCTTCAGCTTTATTCACTGTGAAACCTCAAAGGTGTGCACAGAAAGTCGCTATAACTTGTCTAGGGGTAGTGTACTGTCCAGGGGCAAGAAGTTTGTCTTTCATTGTTGTTGTTATTTTTTTAGTTTCATCACAATAAACCATCAGACATGGATACTGGTGGCTCTGTTTTGAGTGCAGGGGAAAGGAAGCTTGTAGTGTATACATGTGCTGAGAGCATCAACTTGAAATATGTTCTATTTGTCCTTTCACTTTTGCCCTAGCCTGACATCTGAGAATTTAATAGAAACTTTCTGTCTTTATGGGGTTGGGGAGGAGAGGCATGCTGTGTGAATGTTGTCATCAGCAAATTGGAGTAAATGCCTGTGGTACAGTTTTTTTTTTTTAATTTTTTTTTACTTATCTCTGTCTAACACAAGAGAAGTACACAGAAGGTGACTTTTTCTTGGGAGGTAGCCATTATTGCCAGTTATAATTTGTGTTCTCATAATCATTTGTTTTCTCAAGTTATTGGTAATTGCTACTTTGTTAGGTTTGAGTGCTTAGCCTTGGGCACAACTTTTCTTCCTTGGGGGAAAACAGACTGCTTTGCTTAGTCATGACTTTTGTTCAGGCCATTATTGGGTCAAAAACTTAAGGGAAAAGCTCTGATATACACCTTGGAACATGTAGATCACCATGGTTAGTGGCACCTAGTACCCCCAGATCATTGGTTTAATTCAGTTCTTTTTTTTTTTTTGTAGTTATTACTGTGCTGCTTTGGCCAGTCAGGATGTACTGTGAGTGTGCTGGAAAAAGCTGAAAACTAAGGCAAAATGAGAGAAAAGATATAATCTGCATAGTGTAGGGAGGCCAAGGTAGGTAGGGAGAGCAGCACAGGGAGGACACTTAGGGGCAGTGGACACGTGGAGTGGGGCTTATGGAGGCCTTTGCCTAGGGCTCCTTCTTGCTTAATGCTGGCCCTGATTTGTTAAATCCAGAAATGGAAATAATCTTCCAACAGTTCTCGCTTTTAGTATGATTTCTTTTCACATTAACTATAACACTAGACAGTGTGAATTAATAGTGATTGTTTTTTCTCTCTCTAAAATGAACACAGGCTCTAATACATCATTCAGGCACACACACTGGTGTTTGAGCTATTTGTCATTTATAAGCATCTAAGCTGTAGACTGCGATAATTTTTTTTTTCAAAACTGTAGTTTTTAAAAGACCTATTAGACAGTGGGATAAAAGTGATATGCTCTTTTCTTCTTTTCTGGTAACAAATATGAGTGTTTAAGCACTTTATGTAACATCAGTAATTTGCTAACTCTTGCAGAAGAGTTGATAGCCTGAAAGCTTCAGTAACTATAAATCCTGTTTTGGACCAGTAAAGGTTGATATCACTTGATCTCTGTGTTCTGGTGTTTTCTGTTAGTGGAACAACCCAGCACTTCTGCCTTTTTAGCTCTTCTGATGACCCTGTTTTAAGGATAGGAGCATGAAAAAGTTGTCTATTGTGTGTTGGATCTACTTCAGAAGGAATTGTCCTGTAATATTTTATTCACTGCTTAGAGTGGAATAATTTTTAAATATGCACACTAATATTTACTGAGCCTTCTGTTGTCATCCTGATAGTTTCCTATCCTTCTGCTTTGATGGCTGCAATGGTAGGCAATATGGACTTGATCTAAGCTAGCTTTGTGTTGATGCACAGTGTGAAAGAGATTATCAAAATCTGCTTGTACAGAAAATTGCTTTTGAGTAAAGGAAAGTAGGTCGTGATGAGCATTTTCTTTTCTCTAAGCTTATGGAATATCAAGAGTGAGGAAAGTTAACATTTACATGAGAGGTGTAGAGCAGTCTGTGTCCAGCTCAGTGAAAGTATTGTTTTACTGTTTGTCTTTTTGTACATTGTGCTTTAAAACAACTAGTGTAGATTAAATTCTGCACCCTTAAGGTGTTACAGGTGATATCCCACATTGAGAATAATGTTTGGCAGAGAACATTGTATTACTTGATGATAACTGTTGTTACTCATCATTTAAATCTTTTTTTCAGAGATAGGTGGATAGGTAAGATCTGATGTTATCTAGTCACTATTCCTATGTTAGGGTCTTGGATCCTATATCGGATCCGAGCCGACATACTCAGAACACAGCTTAGCTCTAGCTCCTCCCTTCCCATAATGCTCTGCTGCCCTACACTCCCTCAGATCTCGTTTTCCGCTCAGTCAGTCAGAGGCAGATTGCTCAGCTCCTATTAGTGTTAAGTGTTCTTTAAAGGTTTCTTATATTTCTTGCAATTTTTCTGGGTTGTAGTGTTAATAGGTAGTTTTCCGTTCTTAGCTATCCCCTCCCGGTCGAGTCTTACCCTTTCTTTAAGTCTCTTTGTTGGGGTTTGTGTTTTGGCCTACTTTTTTGTGGTGTGCAAGTAGTTGGTTAGTTTAATTTGTGTGTGAGTGTTTCAGACAGATTTAGCAGGCTTTTCGAACTTTGGCTTGTTTTTTTTGTTTTTTTTTTTTACTTCGTTCTTTGTTTCCCTGTTCTGTTATGTTGGATAAACCTTTGGGTTTTAAAAGGTGCACCTCTTGTGGGTGGAAAATGCCTATTTCCGAGTCACACGAGGAGTGCCTTTACTGTCTCAGCGGCGACCACCTCGTGGTGGAATGTGGAATTTGTGCTACTTTCAACCCGAGGGCTTTGGTCGACCATTGTAATAAGCTTCTGATTAAAGGCTTGGTCAAAGGAGGCCCCTTGGTCACTGGTTCCCTGGCCAAGATGGGCTCTTCTGGGACTAGAAAGAAGCTTTCCATTGAGGAGGCCCCGACCAAGCATCCCAGGCTGTCGGATCCTAGGTCTTCGGATATGGCTCCAGCCAGGGCAGTTTAGATCCGAGATCTTCAGGTCCCAGATCGTTTAGGAAGTCCACTCCTGGATCCAAGGGTTCGGAACTGAAGCCCTCAGATCCAGTACCTTTGGTGTCTTCGCCTGGATCCAAGGATCTTAGCTCCAGACCTTCGGATCTGAGGGTAGGCATGTACCTACAAATGCTACCCTTTCGGATTTGAGGGATTCGAGAAGTATCACCTCGGATTCTTTGTTGAGGTTGGTTCCGATTCAGTCTGATCCGAGAGTTGTGCCAGTGCCGATTGTAGTGGAGGAGCTCCCTTTGGATTAATTGCCTTCTAATCAGGTGTCTTCTCCGGGTAGGTCTTGTTGTAGGGAATACAAGAGACATTTGGGCTCCAGGCACGACTCTCCCAATAGGTCCTCCATCTCCTCCCAATCTTCCAGGAGTGCCCTCCCTATGGATATGGACAGGGTGATGCGGGCCTTTCTGAAAGCTCAGATGGGGTTGGGGCTTCTGGCTTCTCCGTCCCACAGGTCGGGAATCCAGTCTCCCACTCCCCCTTCGATCGCTCCACGTCTGACCAGTGGCTTGGATTCTCAGGAACTGTTGAGCGAAGTGGAGGCTACGGCAGCTCTGGGGCCCAGTTTGGGTCGTTCCCTGACAGGATTGGTGGCTGGTACTGTTTCTGTTCCCCCGGAATAGGCCATCCGGCTGTTCAGGCCTGTCGAGCCTGGGTCTATGGGGTTGGATTCAGGCCTGGGCTTTTCGGACCAGTCTCTTCCTCTGGACCCCTCGGCTTTCGACAGTTCCAGTCCGGTGCCATCCTCTGGAGTGGTGGGACTGGGGGGGGGGGGTGAACCCTCTCTTCCGCTAGGGTTTTATCAGCGGGAGAGAGGGATGGAACCTCTTCTAGTCCTCCTGCTTTGCGGGCTGCCAAAAGATCTTTCTCTGCTATCAGAGTCGTCTCTCCTGTGCACGGCCATCCTACCCAGTCCCAGTATCTAAGCAGCTTGTCTTCCTTTCAAGATGTTCAGGAAGATTCCACTTCCAGGGGACGGGGAAGAGGTTTCTATGGTAGATGTTGCCCCAGGGGCAGAGGTTCCAGCGAGCCCTTATCTGGGAAGCGTTTACAGCGTCCCTGAGGCGTTGCCTGACTGTCTGTCCCTGGAGGCAGTTGGTGGTTGGTTATCACTGCACCTGCTAGCTTGGGCAAGTATTACAAGCGATCAGTGGGTGTTAGCAATTATATCCGGGGGTTATTGCATTCCCTTTTTGGAAATTCCCCCTAAATTCAGTCCTCTTCCGGATGTGCCACCTAGTCAGGAAGAGGCAGCCCGACAGGAGGTTGCAAGCCTTCTTCAAAAAAGAGCCATCCAACAGGTCCCCGCAGGACAGAGAGGATCCAGAACTTATTCCTGCTTCTTTTTAGTTCCAAAGAAAACAGGGGACCTACATCCTGTTTTGGATTTCAGTCGCATGAACCAGTTCGTGCAGAAGTTGAAGTTTCAGATGGTCACTGTACAGTTTGTTGTGCCTCTCTTGCACTGCAGTGACTGGATGTGCTCAGTGGACCTCCAGCACGCGTACTACCATGTATAAAATTAATCGATGGTCTAGGAGGTTTCTCCACTTTCATTTGGGAGTTGATCATTTTCAGTTCCAAGCCCTGCCCTTTGATCTCACCTCAGCCTTCCAGGTGTTCACCAAATGCATGGCGGTGGTAGCAGCTCATCTCCGGCTGCAGGGAATCCAAGTTTTTCCCTATTTGGATGATTGGCTCCTGACGGCCCCCCCCACAAGGCATCAACTACTGGACAATATTCACACCTTACTTTCCCTGTTCCATCTGCTGGGTATTACAGTGAACATGGCAAAATCCTCTTTGATTCCAACCCAAAAGCTGGAATTCATAGACAGTCTGTTGGATACCACCTCTCACATCGCAGCCTTACCTTCTCGACAGGTGTTGTTTATTCGCGACCATGTTCTGACCTTGCTGAAGCTAACCTGTTCTCCGGCCTCACTCATTCTCAGGGCTATAGGATCGATGACGGCCACCATTTATTTGGTTCTGATGGCTCTGTACCATATGAGGGTCCTTCAGTGGACCCTTGCAGTTCAGTGGTCAGCGTTGCGGTATCCCCTATCCTTTCCCATTTGGCTCACCCCGGTGTGTCACAGGCATCTTTCGTGGTGGACCATTCACTGGATCTTCTAGCAGGCAGGCCTTTCGTTCCTCTGACTCCTGTGGCGACAGTCATCTCGGATGCTTCCCTCCTGGGGTGGGGGGGCATTTCCAGGGACATACGATCCAAGGGACATGGTCGCCCTCAGAGATCAAACTACGCATCAACGTTCTGGAGATGAGGGCACTCCTTTTATCATTGCAAACCTTTCAAGACTGCCTTCCTCAGGGAACGATTGTGGTTCTGTCAGACAACATGGCTGTTGTGTGGTATATAAACAAGCAAGGGGCACACATTCTATCTGCTGTGTCGTGAGGCCATGAGGGTCTGGGAGTGGGCGATGGCCATGGTGCGCTTTCTCATTGTAACGCACATTCCTGGAGCATCCACCGTGTTGGTGGACAAATTGAGCAGGGCTATATTGACTCCTCACGAGTGGTCCCTGAATCCAGTGGTGGCTCAACAGATCTTCTGTTGATGGGGTTATCTGAGCTGCGATCTGTTTGCATCTCCTCTCAACCACAAATGCCACAACTTCTTTGGATTGATCCCCCCAGAGGGGGAATCCCCCAGGGATGCGCTCACCCATGATTGGCCTCTGGGTCTCCTGTATGCCTTTCCTCCATTACCTCTAATTCTCAGAGTACTTCAGAAAGCCAGACACCTCAAGAGTCAACTGATCCTCATTGCCCCCTTTTGGCCTCAGCAGGTGTGGTTCCCCCTCCTATGGTCTCATTTGAGGCATCCACTCTGGGTGCTCTATCCAATTCCGGATCTGCTATCTCATCCTTCTCTACTACCACTACCGAATCTTCAGACCCTACGTCTGACAGCATGGTATGTCCACTTCTAGTGATTTTGGCTAAGTCCAGGCTAGCTTCACCTGCAAAGGAGATTATTCTTGCTTCCCAGAGGTCCTCTAGTAGGAAAGTTTATTCCAGTAAATGGAAGAGGTTTTCGGTTTGGGCGAAGAATAAGAATTTAGAGCCCTTCTCCGCCCCTATTCCCAAAATACTTCTCTTTTTGCTTTTTGACCTCTCTCTTTAAGGAAGGAGCTAGTTTTTCCACTATCAAGGTACATTTGGCAGCGATTTCGAATTTTCACCTTGGTGGTGATTCTGCCTTTTCTGCTCGCCTCTGTAAGGCCTTTTTATATTATGGCCTCCCATTAAAACCCCTTCTCCCCCATGGGGTTTGACTTTGGTCCTGCAGGTGTTGGCAAAACCACCGGCTTCGTGTGATATTAAATTTCTTTCCTGAAAGATTGCCTTTTTAGTGGCAACAACTTCAGCTAAGAGTGTTTCGGAGCTGCAAGCTCTGACTATTAAGCCGCCCTACTTAATTTTCCACAAGGACACGGTGTCTCTAAAACCTGATCCATCCTTCATGCCTAAAGAGGCCTTACCAGTGAATCACAGTCAATGTATTCATCTACCAGTATTTTTCCCTAACTATTCCAATAAAGGGGAATATATTCTACACACATTGGGCGTTCATTGTCATCTTCGATTTTATTTACATAGAACGTGAGAATTTAGGCGTTCAGATCAACTATTTGTTGCCTTCTCTTTGAATAGAAAGGGCAGGGGTATTTCGAAAGTCATGGTTTCCCACTGGATTTCGCAATGTATTTCCTTCATTTATTCTTCAGAAGGTATTACCGTAGATACACAAGTTGAGGGCTCATTCTGCCAGGGCAGTTTCTACTTCCACTGCCTTTGCACATTGTCAGTCTTTAGATGACATTTGTGCAGCAGCAACATGGTCTTCTCCCCACACTTTTATTTCCCACTATAAGTTGGATTTGATTTCCAGAGGAAGGGCTTCATTTGGCTCCACGGATGTTCTTCGTTTTTCACTGTTGCAGTCATTACATTTGGGTAATCCTGCGAGCAGGTTGCCCTCACTCGGCCTGAATTCCAAAGTCTTGGGTCCTGCGTTGGCTGCTGTCACCCCTTCCCTGACGTCAGGTCGTCAGGCGTATAAAAGAAGCAGCCGACGCCATTTTCTTCAGTCTTTCTTGCCGCGCGGTGCCGAAGCAGAAGCAGTTTGCAAGTGCTGGTCGACCGACTCCTGAGATTTTTGTGTTCGAGTTTCAGACCGGAAGTCTTCAATAAAGTGAAGTACCCTGTTGGGGAAACTTTTTTCTTGCTCCAGACCGATGTCAGAAAAAGTTAAAAATTGTATTTCTTGTGGAAAGCAAAAACCTGATAAGGACTTTCATTCTTACTGCATTCCTTGCCTAGGCCCTGATCACAACGTTTCTGGTTGTCGGTTTTGTGCTAGATTTAACCAACGCACTATTAAGCGTCGGTATGACTTTGCTTTAAACTATTTTGGACGTCGGTTTAATTATCCAGAAATGTCGTCGGATAGCCATCCGACTACCGGAGTTATAAAAAACGCAAAGAAAAGGAGAGAGATAAACAACCGAGGTCCAAAGCAGACGAAGCTTCTCCTAAGCCAGTCACTGGTTCCCAGTGAGGTGCTTTCGCAGCCCCTGATGCCCGCTACTTTAGAGTCGCAGGCCGCTACCGACTCCCACGTGGATTCATCTATGCTGCTGGAAACTCAAGGTATTGGAGCCCCGGACACTATTCCCTCAGATGGGTCCGGAGCCGCTGAGCAGACACCGGCTTCTGAGGGTGTATTCAGACCTAAACATCTTTACATTAAACTGACTTCAGCTTTAAAGGCAAAGACTAAAGCACCTTCTAAAGCAAAGAAACAAACTCAAGAGCCACGTGGACAGGCCTCTATGCCCAAAAAACAGATGCTCAAAATGACTGAGGACTTGATTACCTTGATCAGGGGTTCCCATCCCCCTCCTGATAAGAAGCCTAGGCAAGAGACTAACTATGAATCTTCAGGTCAGGTTTCTATTTCTTCTGATTCCTCTTCTGATCAGGAATATTCTCTTCTCCCCTATGAGGATTCTGATGCTGAAGAATCTATACCTTCAGCTTCTCCTCCAGAGGACTATTCTTTTGGGGAAACCTTGCATACCATGAGGGAGCATTTCCACTGGGAGAGCCAAGATTTTTCAGAATCTAAAAAGAGGCTCAGGGATTTCCTTTCACTACCTCAACACAGGCTTCTAGCCATTCCACCTGTGTTAGACATTGTAGATGATGTGTTTTCGGAGTCTAGTCTGACCCCTGACTCCTTACCTCCAGCTCCTGTTAAGCCTGACAGATATTACAGGGTTCCTGACTCTCATAAATTCCTTTTTAAAAACCCTGCTTCAGACCCAGAAACTATTTCACAGGGTCCCAAAGGAGTTAAGGCTTCCGCTGCAAAAAACCCTACCCCCTCTGACAGGGATTCTAGGGCACTGGATAGATGGGAAAAAAGGTTTACACATCTGCTACCTTGGCTACAAGGGCCTTAAACTGTCCAGTTTCATATGCTCAAATATCAGCAACATGTCATGGCATTGCTTAAACAGAAAATGTTGTTAAACTGTGAATGTGCAGAAAACAAGGAAATGCAGGATTTATTGCATGCAGCTGAACAAGTTGGAAAGCATACTTTGCAATGTGGTTTTGATTCTTTGGAGGCCTCCTGCAGGTCCGCACGGGTTCTGTAATTAGGAGGCATGCTTGGTTAAAGGAACAAAATCTGCCTGATCATGTCAAAGTTAAATTATTAGATGCACCTTTACAGCATGATACTTTGGTGTTAAGGCAGAAGAGGTGTTAAAGAAAATGGAGGACAAAGCTAAATCTATGCAAACTGTCAAAGAGTTTTTACAAGTACAGCCACCTAGGTTTAGTAGACACTGGCCTACAAAGAATTGGTCCTTTCCTGTGTCAGACAGACCTCAAAGGGGCAGATCCCAGGCGCAAGGTTCATACAGGTCAAAGCAATGGGGTACTTCTACCTCCAAAGTTGGAGAAGACAAATCACAACCATACAGGAAACAGTCCCAATGACTTCCCCCTGCCTCCACCAAGCACTTATGTCCTGCCAGCACCCTTAGGGGGAAAATTAGCACTTTTTTTCTCAAAATTGGCACATTATAACCCAGGACAAATGGGTTCTAAATATAGTGTCACAAGGCTACAAGTTCCATTTCCATACCCTGCCATGGGCAAACAGCTGGCCAGATCTGTCAAATAATCAATTGGAGAGGCGCAAAAACAAGTGTCATCCCTCATGGACATGGGGGCCATTCAACAAGTACCAGAGCAAGAGCAGGGACAAGGATTTTACTCAAGACTGTTCTTGGTACCCAGAAAGGACAAGGCCTGGAGATCAATACTGGACCTATTCGTATTCTGAACACATTCCTGGATATACCAAAATTCAAAATGTTGACTTTGCAGCAGCTTCTGCCCATGCTGGGCAAGAATGCTTGGCTTGTGACTTTAGACCTAAATGAGGCATACCTGCATGTCCCAATCAGACAATCATACAGAAGATACCTCAGATTCGAGGCTGGCTCAATGCATTACCAATTCTCTGCACTGCCCTTTGGCTTATCTACTGCGCCCAGGGTCTTTACACAGTGCCTGGCACCAGTAATTGCATTCTGCAGACAAAGAGGAATACAAATATATCCTTACTTGGACGACTGTCTAATTCAAGCAGAGAACAAGGACATTCTTCTACAGCATCTGGCGTTTGTGAAAAGACTTTTAACATGCCTAGGGTACACAGTCAACAAAAAGAAATCAAAACAAGTACCCTCTCAAAAGATAATATTCCTGGGTGCAAGCTTAAATACAACTGCCCAGATGGCTTATCTCATGCTAGACAAACAAAGGCAACTGACTACCTATTTCAAAATGTTGGCAACAAAGGCCCAGTTATCTGCAAGAAAAATTCTGCAGGCTTTGGGCTTCATGGCATCCTGCATCCTACTAATTCCATGTGCAAGACTGCATATCAGGAAACTTCAATGGTACCTAAAAAGTGTTTGGACTCAACATCGCCATAGCCTGGAAACAATGATTACTCTCATTCCCTGCCTGCAACAGGAGTTTTGATGGTTGTCAAAGGCTTGTCACCAGAACAAGGGACAGACATTCACATTACCCCCAGCCAGGCAGACACTAACAACGGATGCTTCAGATCATGTCTGGGGGGGCCCACATGGCAGGAAGATGCATTCAGGGCACATGGTCCTCAAACCAAATGTATCTACATATCAATGAAAAAGAGATGCTAGCTGTTCAAAATGCCCTGACCAGCCTTCAAGGACCTACTTCATCCAGGACAACTACTGATAAGACAAGACAACACCACAGTCATGTGGTATATAAACAAGCAGGGGGGCACACATTCTTACCCCCTTTGCAGACTAACCATGACTTTGTGGGACACAGCATTGACTTACCAAGTACAACTGCAGGCACAATTCCTGCCAGGAAAGGAAAACACTCTGGCAGACAAACTAAGCAGAAACCTCATGGATCTCCACGAGTGGCAGCTGGATCCACAAGTCTTCAGCATGATAACAAGGAAATGGGGATGCCCGGACATAGATCTATTTGCCTCCCCTCACAACTACCAACTAAAAAGATTCTGCACAAGGACTTTTCACAGACAAGCATTGAAAGTGGACACCCTATCTTTCAGCTGGAAAAACCTATCAGTATATGCCTTTCCTCCACTGCCTCTCCTCCCCAAGGTACTCCTAAAGGTCAGACAGGAGAAGCCAAAGATGATACTGATTGCCCCAGACTGGCCCCGCCAGTACTGGTATCCAATCCTAAGAAACCTGTCTCAATGCCCAGCTTGGACCTTACCTCAAATACCTCATCTACTGTTCCCAGCAAAACAATCAGATCCTGCACAGCCAACTCAGTACTTTAAACCTGGCAGCATGGCGGATAATGTAGTCATACAAAACACACCTCTCAGTAAAGCTGTGATGGATGTCATTTTGGAAGCCAGAAGGCCTAGTACTAGAAAATCTTATGCTGGAAAATGGAAGAGATTCTGTGCTTTTGCAATATTTTACTGAGATGCTAGACAAAGGCCCATCTTTTTCATCAATTAAAATTCATGCCACTGCCATTTCGGCTCATTACAATACAGAGCCACCAATCTTTTCTCATCCTTTATTAAATCAGTACCTCAGAGGAGCCAAAAATTTAAGGCCTCCAAGGAGATCACCAATCCCTCCATGGGACCTCAACTATGTCTTGGAAAAACTCGCCCTGCCTCCTTTTGAGCTAGCTGCTACTGCTGATATATAAGTTTTTATCTTGGAAAACAGCTCTGCTCCTAGCAATAACTTCTGCAAGACGAATTTCAGAGCTACAGGCACTCATGGCTGTGGAACCTTTTATCATTTTTTATCCATACAGGGTCTCTCTGAGGACAAACCCAACTTTTATTCCTAAGATGGTGTCCAGTATGGCCCTTAACCAAACTATTAATCTGCCAACTTTTTATCTAAATCCCCAGAACAAGGGGGAGAGAATTCTGCATTCTTTGGACGTACACAGACAGCTTAGATTCTACTTGGACAGAACCAAAGTTTTCAGGAAGACAGGGCAATTACTAGTGGCATATGCTGCAGGATCACAAGGAAAGGCTATCTCAAAGCAGACTATTTCAAAGTGGATAGGCCACTACATTAGTTTCTGCTATTTAAACCATGGCAAGCCACTGCCTAATGGCATTAGGCCACATTTAACCAGAGCTGCAGCCACTTCAGCAGCCTTTCTCAGGGGAGTACCAACCAAAGACATTTTAGAGGCTGCTACTTGGAGTTCAGTGCACACCTTTACAAAGCACTATCATCTGCCACTCTACTCTAAATCCAGGGCAGGCTTTGCCACTGCAGTTCTGCAGGGCCTCATAGCTGCTCCTAATGCTGTTTAGCTCCAGCCTCCCAACCATAGCTTTGGGACTCTACCCAAATGTAAAGACTGCAACAGTGAAACACGAAGAACATAGTACAGTTGTGTACGCTTACCATAAATGTAGATGTTCGAGTGTGTTCACTGTTGCAGTCCAGGTTACCCGCCCGCCATCCCCCTTTTTTCTGCTGGAACTTTTCTTTCCTTCTCTGATTTATACAACCTATGTGGTGTATTTGCTTGTAGACGAAAGGTAAAGTTGATATTGGTGTATGTATTTTTATATATATATATATATATATATATATATATATATATATATACATTTTGGCTACCCTATTAGGGGGCACCTGACATTTGGGGCAAGAAAAACTGAAGAAAATGGCATCAGCTGCTTCTTTTATACCCCTGACGACCTGACGTCAGGGAAGGGGCAACAGCAGCCGACGCAGGACCCAAGACTTTGGAATTCAGGCCGACTGAGGGCAACCTGCCAGCAGGATTACCCAAATGTAATGACTGCAACAGTGAATACACTCGAACATCTACATTTATGATAAGTGTACACAACTGTATTTTCTTCGGCATGTCCTTCCTTGACACCTCCCAGGATTTAGGTAGCTGGGGACCCTGACCCTGACATGAGGAATGGTGACTAGATAACATCAGATTTATAGTTATGTACTTACCATAACTTGGCGTCTGTGTTATCTGTAGTCACCATTCATCATAATCCCACCCTCTAGCCCCCTTCCTGGAAGATTGGTTGGATTTGGAGGTTCTGTTTTGTCTAAATACTTCTTTCTTCCTTATGCAAACTCGATATGAGGGAGTGTAGGGCAGCAGAGAATTACGGGAGGGGAAGAGCTTGAGATAAGCTGTGTTCCAAGTATGCTGTCTCGGATCCAAGACTCTAACGTGATGAATGGTGACTACAGGTAGCACAGATGCCAAGTTATGGTAAGTACATAACTGTAATTCTGACTGCTGACTTTGAGAGTTTAGTGTTCCTCAGAATTAAAGAGGGGATTTGAGGCTGGGAAAAGTAATTTTTCTTCTGTTTTTTGTAATATGTCTCTAGTATTATTGGTGTGATGGTCATTTATTTGGCAGTTGGGTAGTATTACTGAATACTGAAAGAATTTTGCTGTGTTATTAATGTCTGTTAATAATTAAAGGATGTATTTTTTTTTAGAAAGATGCATTGGAAATGGTGGTGGTAGACTGATTTGGGTTATGTATGTAATAAGAGGTGTGGGATTAGTGTAAGCATAAACAGAGCAAGTGAAACAATTGAAAATGTATACATATTTGAGTAGTTTGAAAATGGAGACCTGTTTTGTTAAAGGCTGGGGTGTTTGGGGAAAAAGTGGCATGGTTGCGTAGACTAGATGGCCCTTTTGTTACTGGAATGGAGAAGTTCTTAAAGGAAAGTATAGTCATTCATTAGATAGTTTCTAACTTGAAAATACAAAAAGGAGTAGGTAGTGCAGTTTTATAGGCAGCATGTCTAGTGCTAAAAGGAGAGTGGGTGGTAAAGGAAGTATTCACTGACTTCTAGAAATACTGTGACTGTGTTTTCGGGGTACTACATCTGTTAGTTCATTTACTGAGGAAGGGGAATGCATTAAGAAAATTATGTTCTGGATGAAATCATAAGATAGTGTAACAGTATGGAATGCGGAAAATGAAGGAAATGGATCAGTCCATCAATTTGGAACAAAAGTAATATGTCTATTAGAAATGCTAATGATTTTTTAAAACCCTCATATTTCTTAGCCAACACCTCAAAATTTATATGTTGTCTGTTATGAAGGATGTGAAAATGTTGAAAAGGGGGCTTTATGTTATGATTGAAAGGTTTGTTTAGACAGGAAGATTTAGAGGGTGTGAAATTGGAGAGCTGTTTGAGAAGGCACAATAGTTTACAAGGTGTAGATGTCCTTCTGTATTACTGTTGCAGTATTCTTTACTAAAGGGATTCCCTGCCAAGGGTAGCCCAATGTGCAGCCAGTATACCAAAGCCTTATAGATGTCATATGTCACATGTATGCTCCCTGCTCAAGGTGTTGGGCATAAAAGTGACTTACAGATGTACATACCACAGAACTGCTTTGCTGCCAGTCTAAACGCTATCTTTGATCATCGGTCTGAATGCTACTTCCCCTGTGCCAGAGATGTTTCTCATGACAATTGTGAAGTGTTCTGAATGCCAAGCGTGTGTCCCTAGGACCCTACATAGTCATCCTCCTCCTTGTTTGTTTACCTGGAGAATCAACATCTTAAATTGTTGGAGCAGGGTGCTATGTTGGAATCTTCCCGTCCCAAAGTTCAGCTGCCTGCCAAGAAGAAAGCCAAAAGAGTTGGGTCAGACTCAGCTGCTGTCCTGCCTCCCCTGGACATCTCCCTAGGATGGTGAAAGCCCAGAGGATCGCCCGGTTGTTCTGTTGGATTTCCCTGCCACAACCATATTGGAGGCTGGCAAGAATCAGACTTCTTGCATGTCTTCAGTGGGGCTCTGCAGATGTCTGTTACGGATATTGATTATTTCAGAGGGACTGAGGGGGGTTCTACAGATACTTGTTCGGGAAGAGATTCCTACTATGCTAGTTGAGTGTAGGCAAAGGTCCAAACCTCCTAGGGTATTTAGGGCAGACATCTTTCAAAAGAAGAAATAAAAGACCAAGTATATTTCCCCTGCTCCTAAGGATCCCCAGCGTGAATGGCAGGATTTTAACTATTGGTTTCTTAATTCACTAAAGGCCTTAAAGGCCTTAAAGCCTCCCCAGGGAGTTTCTGTCCCTGCTCTACTTGGATTCTCTACTCCAATCAAGAGACCCTGAAAGTAGGACTGCTCCAAAGAGGAATTGGTTTCTGAGGAAGAGTCTTTGGCATATTCTTCTGAGGTCCCTTCTCTGTTGGATTATGGCACTGAGGAGAAATATTCTATTAGCCCAGATTCTCCCTTTGAAGAACTCTTTTGGGCATACTTTTTCTTGTATGATGGAATTCTTTAAGTGGGACTATTCTGAGGTTTATGATATTTAGAAAAGGTATTATGAGGCCCTCCAGATGGAGTCCCCTAGACCCTCTGCTGCTCCTCCTGTCTTGGCTGCCCCTTTGGATACCTTTTCAGCAGGCTGGATCTCAAGGATGCTTATCTTTACAACCCTGTTTATCCCCTTTTCAGGAATTTTTTGTGTTTCTCTGTTTTTACCTTTCATTTTCAGTTCTCTGCTTTGCCCTTTGGCCTTTCTACTGCCCCAAGGCTTGTCACCAAATGCCTCGCTGCCCTGATTCCCTTTTGTTGGATGAGGGGGATACAAATCTTTCCTTTTCTGGACAACCTCCCCATTCAGGCTTCCTCACCTAAAACATTGCTTAAGCAACTCCACTGTACTGTTTTTTTTTCTTGCAAAGCCTGGGGTTTACAATAAAATTCCAGAAATCAATCCTGATTCCTTCTCAGGATCATCTGTTTCTTGGTTACAGGCTCCAGACCATCCCTATGCTTGCTTCCCTTCCTCCTCCCAAGGCTCTTTCTCTAGTTGCTTTTTTCAATTCCCAAGGTTCTTTTTCTGGTTGCTTTTTTTCAATCCCTTCTTCCTTGGGTTTCATTTAGAATCAGGGAGTTTCTAAGGGCTGTAGGATTCATGGCTTCCACCATTCCTATGCTACCTCTATCCAGGATCACTATGGGAAAGCTGCAGTGGTTTCTAAAGTCAGTTTGGCTCCAGTGCCATCATCCCCTAGATTTTCTAGTCCCTCTTCTTCCATGCCTCAAATTCGAGCTTCAGTGGTGGATTCATCAGCTGTCTGTCAACCCGAGACTTCCTTTTCAGCCCTCAGTCCTGTTTCAGGAACTTTTTTCAGATGTCTCAGACACTGGGTGGGGAGCCTCTTTTAGTCCCTTCAGGGTCCAGGGTCTCTGGCACCCTCCTCAGAGGTCAGACCACTTTAATATCAAGGAGATGAGAGCTCTCCTTTTCGCCTTTTAGGGCTTTCATTCTCTTTTTCTTCCAGGGCCTCTCAAAACCTTTACGGACAATACCACAGTGATGTGGTACATCAGCAAGCAAAGGGGGGCACGGTCCTATCCTCTTTGCAGGCTAGCTCTTCAAGTTTGGGATTTAGCTGTACAGTTTCAAGTGACTTTTCAGGCTATATACATTTCTTCAGAGCAGAACATAGTGGCAGACACTCTGAGCAGGTCTGTAACACAGGCTCATGAATGGATGCTTCACAGAGATGTGTTCCTGGACATTGTCCATCAGTGGGTACTCTTCAAGTAGATCTTTTTGCTTTCCCTTTGAACAGATAACCTCATCTTTATTGCACCAGTGTCCCAAGTCCTCTGGCCTGGAAGGTGGACACCCTATCTTTTTCTTGGTAGAGGATGTTTCTCTATGACTTCCTCTCATTTTGAGTGTCTGCTCAAGATAGAACAAGACTCCTGCAAAATCTTGTTGGTGACTCCCTTTTGGCCCAGACAAAATCGGTTTCCTCTCTATCTGCACTTAGCCAAAGGCAGTCACCACAATTTACCTCACAGGGTAGACCTTTTCATACAGGACAAGGGATCTCTCATCCATCCTCACTTATCCACTGTTGAACTGACATTGTGGGTGATAAGGTTTTAATCCCTTTTAGGCACTTTTTTTTTTTTTTTTGAGGACGGGCTTCGGGTTCTGCAGGAGGCCAGGAAATCCTATATGTCCAGATGGAAGAGATTTTCTGTTTGGTGTCTCCGACCTCAAGGTTTGAGGTCAAGCAGATGTTCATCGTGTTACCCTGCTGCAGTCATCACACTTGGGTTATCCTGTCGTCAGGCGGTCCCGCAGTCGGCCGGAATTCCAAAGTCTTGGTTCGGCGTCGGTTGCTGTCGCTTCTTCCCTGATGTCGGTGCGCCAGGGGTATATATAATGCAACCGACGCCATTTTCTTCAGTCTTTCTTGCCGCACATTGCCCGAAGCAGAAGCAGTTCGCAAGTGCCGGTCGGCCGACTCCTGGGATTTTCAAATTCGAATTTCAGAACGAAGTCTTCTATAAAGCTAAGTACCCCGTTGGGGAAACTTTTCTTGCCTCAGACCGATGTCCGAAAAAGTTAACAATTGTATTTCTTGTGGGAAGCAAATACCTCATAAGGATTTTCATTCTTATTGCATACCTTGCCTAGGCCCAGACCACGACGTCACTAGTTGTCGTTTTTGTGCTAGGTTTAATAAGCGTACCATTAAAAGACGCTTTGATTTCGCACAACACTACTTCGGTAGGATATTTAACTACACCATGCCGTCGGAGCAACTGACTACCGGCGTGCACAAAAAAACGCAAGGATAAGGACAGACAGCCCAGGCCTAAGCCAGATTCCGAGGCCTCGGCTGGTCCTGTCTCCGGTCCTCAGTGAGGCTCCGACGCAGCCCCTGACTACTGCAGATCTGGAACCCGAGACCGCTACGGAAATTTTGGCGGAATGCACCAGGCCGACGCAGCCTTTTAGTTCAGGCCCGACTGACGACATTGCTGCAAAAGACATCGGTGCTACAGAAACGCCATCAGTTTCTGAAGGCGTTTTCAGACCGATGACACTCACCATTAAAACGTTTTCTAAGACAAAGACTCCTACTAAATCTAAAAGGACTGCACTTCAGTCTCCTGTTCAAGGCCCCATGCCTAAGAAACAGATGCTCAAAATGGCTGAAGATTTGATCTCTTTAATCAGGGGTTCCCAGCCCCCTCCTGACAAAAGGCCTAGACAAGAGGAAGATTATGCATCCTCTGAACAAGTGTCCATTTCTTCAGACTCCTCTGAGGACCAAGATTACTCCTTCTCCCCTTATGAAGATTCTGATGCTGAGGATTCTGTTCCCTCAGCTTCTCCTCCTGAAGACTACTCCTTTGGGGAAACTTTACACACTATGAGGGAACATTTTCACTGGGAAGTTCAGGACTACTCTGACTTGAAGAAAAGGCTCAGAGAGTTTCTTTTACTCCCCCAACACAGACCACTTGCCATCCCACCAGTTTTGGACATTGTGGAAGATGTTTACTTAGAATCCAGTTTGAACCCAGACTCTCTGCCTCTTGCTCTGGCTAAGCCTGACAGATACTATAGAGTGCCTGATTCCCACAAATTTCTTTACAAAAGCCCTGTAGCTGACCCAGAGACCATCTCCCAGGGTCCCAAGGGGGCTAAGGCTTCTATGGCTAAAAACCTGTACCTTCTGAGAGGGATTCCAGAGCACTAGACAGGTGGGGAAAAAAGGTTTACACCTCAGCCACACTAGCTATGAGGGCACTAAATTGCTAATTTCACATGCTTAAGTATCAGCAATTCCTAATCTCTCAGTTAAAGCAAAGAATAACCACTCTCCCTCAACAATCTGAATTGAAAGGAATGCAGGATCTGTTGCACACCACTGAACAGGTGGGCAAACATACCTTACAATGTGGGTTTGATTCTTTGGAGGCCTCCTGCAGAGCAGCTGTCACTGAGTCTGTTATACGTAGGCATGCTTGGTTAAAGGAACAAACTCTGCCTGATCATGTTAAAGCAAAACTTCTAGATGTTCCCTTACAGCAGGATGTTCTTTTTGGAGTTAAAGCAGAAGAAGTCTTAAAGAAAATGGAGGATAAGGCAAAATCTATGCAGACAGTCAAAGATTTCCTACAGGTACAACCCCCTCGCTTCAGCAGAAACTGGCCAACAAAAAATTGGTCCTTTCCAGCTACTGACAGACCACAGAGGGGTAAATACAGACGTCCAAGGGGCAGAGGACAACGACAAGCCCAGTACAAACCTCGCCAATGGGGCACTACAACACAGAAGGGAGGAGAAGACAGGTCCCAATCCACCAGAAGGCAAACTCAATGACTTGCACCTCATCTGGCCAAGCAATACTCTCTTGGCAGCCCCCTTGGGAGGAAAACTCGCACTTTTTTCAGACAACTGGCGCATTGTCACAGAGGACAAATGGGTCCTAGACATAATTTTACGAGGATACAGATTCCATTTTCACACCTTGCCAATGAAAAGAGGAATGCCAAACCTGGCACGAAAACAAATTACAGCTCTCATGGACATGAGAGCCATTCAACTGGTACCTACTCGAGAGCAAGGCCAAGGATTTTACTCAAGACTCTTTCTAGTGACCAGAAAGGACAATGCCTGGAGACCAATTCTGCACCTTTCAATTCTAAACACTTACTTACAAGTACCCAAATTCAAGATGCTAACACTACAGCAGCTTTTTCCCATGTTGGGCAAGGAAGCATGGCTAGTAACGTTGGACCTCAAGGAGGCATACCTGCATGTCCCTATCAGACAAAGTTGCAGAAGATACCTCCGTTTCATTGCAGGTTCGACCCATTACCAATTCTCTGCACTGCCCTTTGGCTTATCTACTGCGCCTAGAGTCTTCACAAAATTCCTGGCACCAGTAATTGCATACTGCAGACAAAGAGGGATTCAAATATACCCATACATGGACGACTGCCTCATCCAAGCAGAAAGCAAGGACATTCTCTTACATCATCTGGCCTTTGTAAAACATTTACTAAACTGCCTGGGGTACACAGTAAACGAAAAGAAGTCAAAACTAGTACCCTCGCAAAATATGACATTCCTGGGTGCCAGCTTGAATACAATGGCCCAGAAGGCTTATCTTACGCCAGACAAGCAACTACAACTGACTCAATATTTCAAAACAATGGCAACAAAGACCCAATTAACTGCAAGAAAAATTCTGCAGGCCTTGGGCTTCATGGCATCTTGCATACTAATAATATCATTTGCAAAGCTGCATATGAGGAAATTACAGTGGTACCTAAAAAGCGTATGGTCTCAACACAGCCACAGCTTGGACACAATGATATCTCTCATTCCCTGCCTACAACAGGAATTTCTATGGTGGTCACAGGCATGTCACCTCAACAAGGGTCAGCCTTTCACCTTGCCCCCAGCCAGGCAAACTATCACAACAGATGCATCAGATTACGCCTGGGGGGCACACATGGCAGGACAGTGCGTTCAAGGCGTATGGACTGCAGATCAAAGGAATCTGCACATAAATCAAAAAGAGATGCTAGCTGTACAGAAAGCTCTGACAGCCTTCAAGGATCTATTAGATCCAGGACAACTTACAATAAAGACGGACAACACCACAGTAATGTGGTACATAAACAAACAAGGGGGTACACATTCCCACCCTCTATGCAGGCAAGCAATGATCTTATGGAACACAGCTCTGGCTTACCAAGTTCAGTTACAAGCTCAATTCCTGCCAGGACAGAAGAACACATTGGCAGACGACCTCAGCAGAAACATCAAGGATCCCCACGAGTGGAAACTAGATCCACAAATATTTGCAATGATAACTCAAAAATGGGGCCTTCCAGACATAGACCTGTTTGCCAGTCCTCAAAACTATCATCTAACAAAATTTTGTACAAGGACACTTCACCATCAAGCTTGGAAAGTGGACGCACTCTCTTTCAGTTGGAAAAACCTAACAGTATATGCCTTCCCTCCATTGCCTCTCCTCACAAAGGTACTTCTGAAAGTCAAAAAGGAGAGACCACGACTGATTCTCATAGCCCCAGACTGGCCACGCCAGCACTGGTACCCGCTATTGAGGAATATGGCCCACGGCCCACCATGGATATTGCCACAAATTCCCCATTTGCTCACACAACAAAACAATCTGATTCTTCACAGCCAGCTCAAAACCTTAAATCTGGCTGCATGGCAAATCAACTAAGCATCCAGCCAGCTCCTCTTTCCCAAGCAGTTCTGGATGTTATTCTGGAAGCCAGGAGGCCAAGCACCAGGAAGGCTTATTCGGACAAATGGAAAAGGTTTTGTGCCTGGAACCAAGCTAAAGGCCAAGACACAATTCAGCCTCACATGCCTCACATTCTACAGTATTTAACTGAGATGTTGCACAAAGGACTTCTTTCTCCTCCATTAAAATCCATGCTTCAGCTATTTCAGCCCACTACAACATGGATCCACCTTTATTTTCGCATCCACTTCTAAGGCAGTTCCTCAGAAGGGCAAAAAACATTAGACCACCCAGGAGAGCTCCTACACCAACATGGGACCTCAATTTTTTTCTGGAAAAACTAACGCTACCTCCCTTTGAACCAGCTTTCTCTGCAGATCTTCAGTTCCTATCATGGAAGACTGCCCTGCTGCTAGCAATAACTTCAGCTAGAAGAGTCTCAGAGCTACAGGCACTAATGGCAGTGGAACCTTTCCTCATTTTTCATCAAGACAGAGTTTCTCTACGAACTAATCCTTCCTTTATGCCTAAGGTGGTTTCCAGTGTTGCTTTAAATCAAACCATCCACTTACCAAATCCACAGAACAAAGGTGAGAGACTCCTGCATTCCTTGGACATTCACAGGCAACTTCGTTACTACTTGGACAAAACTAAAACTTTCAGAAAATCTGACCAGCTCTTTGTATCCTGTGCTACAGCTTCTCAAGGGAAGGCTATATCAATGCAAACCATTTCCAAATGGATAGGTCATTGCATACGTTTCTGCTATACCCATCATGGAAAACCAGTTCCTGCTACCATTAGGTCCCACTCTACCAGGGCAACAGCTACTTCTACAGCCTTTCTCAGGGGGGTTCCAACCAAGGAGATTTTAGAAGCTGCAACTTGGAGTTCAGTACACACCTTTACCAAATACTATCACTTACCTCTTTACTCTAAGACTAGGGCGGGCTTCGCCACTGCAGTTCTGCAGGGCCTTATAGCCTCCACTAACCCTCTATGATACCTCCTCCCATCCTTAGCTTTGGGATTCAACCCAAGTGTGATGACTGCAGCAGGGTAACATGATGAACATAGTACAGTTTTGTACCTACCATAAATGTAGATGTTCGAGTGTTCACCCTGCTGCAGTCCAGGTTACCCTCCCTCCATCCCCTCTGATCTACTGGCTAAATCTCTTCAATACCTTACTGATGTATTTGCTTATAGCTGAAGGGATTTTGTGTTTGTGCAGAGGTTACTCAATTTGGTACTAATTACTGACCACCTTTTTGGGGGCACCTGACATCTGGGGCAAGAAAAACTGAAGAAAATGGCGTTGGTTGCATTATATGTACCCCTGGCGCACTGACGTCAGGGAAGAAGCAACAGCAACCGACGCCGGACCAAGACTTTGGAATTCCGGCCGACTGCGGGACCGCCTGACAGGATAACCCAAGTGTGATGACTGCAGCAGGATGAACACTCGAGCATCTACATTTATGGTAGGTACAAAACTGTACTTTTCTTAAAGACATCCTTCATATCAGACCTCCCATGAAGCATATTCCACGTTCCAGGGACCTTAATTTTGTTGTTGAAAATTTTACCAAGGCTCCGTTTGAGCCTATGGGTTGAGTTTCCTCAGCATTTTACATGGAAGACCATTTATCTTTTGGTTCTTAGTTTAGATAAGAGAGTGTTTGAACTCCAGGCTCTTATGGCTGTACCTCTCATTTTAGTTTTTGATAGGGACAGGGTGTCTGGGGTGGCCGGGTGGTGCAGTGGTTACCGTTGCTGCCTCACAGCAAGAGGTTCTCTGGTTCGATTCTCGGCTGGGGTGCCTTCTGTGTGGAGTCTGCATGTCCTCCCTGTGGTTGCGTGGGTTTCCTCCGGGTGCTTCGGTTTACACCCACATCCCAAAGACATGCTGTAGGTGGATTGGACACTCTAAATTGGCCCTAGGTGTGAGTGTGCCTTCTGTGGAAAGTTTGGTGCCGGGCTGGCAACTTGACACCATAAAACTCCACTGCCAGTCATGAGAGGACAGGTGATCCACTGTGGCGACCCCTAACTGGGAAAAGCCAAAAGAAGAAGATAGGGGCTGGGTATCCCTTTGTATCCTCCTTTTATGCCCAAGGTGGTTAATGAATTGTCTCTTATTCAGTCTTTTAATTTGCCCTCCTTTTTTCCTTCACCACAGTCTGCTAATGATGTTCTTCACACCTTGGATTTGAATAGGCAGCTTAGATATTATTTGAATAAGACTAAGGCCATTCACAAGTCTAAGCAGCTTTTTGTTTGTTTTCATTTCTGATATCTAAGGTTGGCTGTTTCTTAGCAAACCATTTCTTCAGGGATCTCTAAGGCCATTTTTCTTTCTTACTCCTTTCATGAGAAAGGCCTTTCTGTCTCTGTGAAGGCTCATTCTACCAAGACTGTGACCTTCTCTAGTGCTTTTTTCAAAGGATTAGATAAAATTTTCATCCTTGATGTTGCTACTTGGACCTCTGTCCATACCTTTACTAAGCATTACAAACTGGATGTTTCTAGAGCAAGAGATGGCTTTGCCAGGGCTTTCCTGCATGGTTTTCTTGAAGGCTGTTTTGGGCCTTCCTCTTCTCAAGTTCCTCTTGAGCTTTTGTACTCTCCCTTTAGTAAAGAATACTACAACAGTGATGTGGAAGAGCATAGTACAGTTCTGTAAAATCTTACCATAACAGTAGATGTCCATCTCTTCATTGTTGCAGTATTCACGCCCTCCCTCCCTCTTCTGTTCTACCCTTTTCCCTTTCTCCTTCTGGATGCACGTATTCATCTTACTTCCTAGGACTGTTGTTCTTCCTGAGACTGTTCAGTTCTGAGGTATATACATCTTTGCCACCTTTATGCCCTACGCCTCAAGCGGGGAGCATGTGTGTGACAAACATGGCTAAAGCCCTCTACTAAGAATGAAGAGATCCTCCCACCCGGGTATAATATTTTTAGAGCTGATCGTGCAAAAAAAAAAGGTGGAGGAATAGCTGTTATGTATAAAAATACCCTGAATATCCTTAAGAACCCAATTCAACCTCCTATAATCTCTAACCTAGAAATTATTGCCCTACAGATCTGCTTAAACTCTCAAAAACGCATCAACCTTATTGTAACTTATATCCCACCAGGGAACAACACAGAAAACCTGGGCTGGCTATCCACCAGCTACCCACAAGAAACCATAGTTCTTGGAGACGTCAACATAGACTGGTCTCTCTGTTCTACCCATTCAACTCCGCAACCTATCAATCTACATGGTTTTTCCCAAACCATCCTATCCCCAACTAGAATAGGCAACTCTCTTCAAAAAGAAAGCATCATTGCCTGGATCCTTACTAATAGGGACTCAAACAACTACACCACAGGTACCCTTCCCAGTGACCTCAGTGATCACCTAATAACTTATATCATTAAACATAAATGCCCAACTTCTAACCCCCCCCCTATATAGACTAATCAGAAATAAAAATAAATTTGTCCCACAACAATTTCTTGCCGACCTGAAATCCTGCAACTGGTCCATACTAAAAACCCTACCACTCAAGGAGAGTGTGTCACACTTCAATGACACATTTCTTAAGATACTTGACGCACATGCCCCACGTAGACAAATTAGATCCAAAGTTCGCATAGCACCTTGGCTAACTAAAGAAACCAAAACCAAAATCAAATTTCGTGACCAAGCCTGGGATAAATGGAGAGCCACAAAATCCTCCCAAGATCGCACTAAATTTCAACAACTAAGAAACACCACTAAAACAGCTGTTACCCAAGATAAAAAACAATACTTCTGCCACCTCCAGCAAAAACACCAGAACAACCCAAAGAAATTCTGGGCAGGTTTTAACAATCTTCTGCACCCAGGTAAAACCTCCACCCCAACCCCCGAGAAACTGATAGAGAAAGGACAGGAAGAAGTAGCCAACACCTTCAACTCCTTCTTCACTGAGACTGTCCAAAATCTAGCCAGTCAACTAACTTCCACACCACCATCTGCTGTTCAACAGCACGTCGACACCCCTACCCCCTTCAATTTAAAGCCAGTCTCTTCCTCTTATATACGTACCCTCCTAAAAAAACTCAAACCAACCACCCTAGCGGCTGACCACCTCCCTGCAGAATTCTTACAAATTGCATCTGATGTAATAGACTACCCAATAACAATCCTTATCAATAGAACTATAACTGAGACGTATATCCCTTCTATCTGGAAGATCTCTTATATCATTCCACTTCACAAAGGAGGTACCTCCATGGAAACCTCAAATTATAGACCAATAGCTATTCTATCCCCAATAGCGAAAATCATGGAGAGATGCATCCACAAGCAACTTCTCCACTACCTTACCGTTAATCATCTCTTGTCCAACTCCCAGCATGGCTTTCGCCCCCACCATAGTACAACTACCGCCCTCCTTTCCTTTGTAGACTCCATCAATAACAATCGCAACAATAAACTCATATCCTCTGCCCTCTTTTTGGACCTATCAAAAGCTTTCGATATGGTCAATCATCAGCTCCTTCTTAACACCCTTGAAACCCTCCATCTGGACACACCAGCACTAAGCTGGTTTAAGACCTACCTCACGGGTAGGCAACAAGCTGTCCTGTGGCAAAACTGTATATCAGGACTACTCCCAAATACCATAGGTGTTCCTCAAGGCTCCATACTGGGTCCACTTCTGTTTTCCATCTTCATAAATGACCTTCAATCAGTCATCCCTAAATCCACCTGCATACAATATGCCGACGACTCCACCCTAATCTGCTCTGACGTCTCCATCTTGAATTCTCCAAACCATCACTCAACATTGTTTTTCTCTAGTTGAAAAATGGTTCACCGACTTGAAACTCCTACTTAATCCAACTAAAACGAAATTATTACTATTCTTCCCCAACGTTTTCTCATCCCATGACAAAGAACTCCCAAATACTAACAATATATAACCTTCCATGTTAAATCTAACAATGGGACCCTCATAACCCCTGTCACCAGTACCAAACTACTTGGAGTTACCATTGATCATAAGCTCAAATTCGACATACACATTACTCGAACCATAAAGTCTGTTAACAAAAAACTAGGATCTATGTACAGAATTAAAAACTTCTTAACTCCTTCTACCAAATTAACCATTGCCCGTACCCATCTCCTCTCTCCCCTGCTCTACGCATCCCCGGTCCTCTCTTTCCTCAATAAACGTGAACTTAACATGCTCTCTCTTGCCTACAACCATATTGCTAGATTTATAACAGGTTCCCCTTATCGAACCCACCATTGTCTTAACTTGAGGAACCTTAGCTGGCTAGAACTGCCTAATCTCCTCAAACTTAACCAACTCACCGAGGCTTACAAAATAATCAACCATCCTGACAAAACTCCCTCACTATGCAGCATTCTGCCTCCGTACTCTAATCTCAATAGTCTTCGATCATCTAACAGTTCCCTGATCCTAACCACCAAAGCTAAGAACTCAGGTGGGGATGCCCTCTACGCTAACTCCATTGGCAAACTGTGGAACTCCTTGCCAAACTACCTAAGACTTGCAACTTCACGCACTCAGTTCAAAAACAACCTTAAAGAATATCTCACAACCCAATGGTTATGCCCTTGTCGTGCACCTGACTAACTACATATCTCATACCCTACTAGTCCCACTTCCTCAGAGCCCATTTATCTTATCCAGACCTCTAAAATCTCTCATTCCTAATAACAATGAGGATTTTACCTGATCCAGTCTATTTTACATCCTATGTGAAATTAATCCCATGTATATCCAACAGCATGTTCTTTCTCCTATATAACTTCTAAGTCATTTTTTTTTTCATCTTGTAAATCTTATTTGTACTCTCTTCTTGTAACACTATTTTGTATCTATTTTAACATGTACTAATATTTTGATTGTTTGGAGCTTTTCTCCTCGGGCCTCTACTGAAAACGGATATGTATCCAGCTAGACTAGCCCGGTTAACAAATGTAAAATAAATAAATAATAAATAAATAAATAAACATACAGCGTCTGTACTGGCTGGATGTTGGGCTACCCTTGGTTGGGAATCCTTCTAGTAAAGAATACTCCAACAGTGAAGAGGAGGACAGCAACTGTTAATAGTAAGATTTTACACAACTGTACTGTACACTTATTCATGCAGGGCAGTTTCACAGGCTATGAGGAGGAAATGAATTGATGCACTGATATCTTCAAAATAGCTGTAAGGAAGTGTGTGTTTGAGTAGTAGTAGTAATAATAAATATTAAGATTAAGGACAGGAGAATATTGTTTTTTTGCGATTTGGAGATGAGGTGATAGAAAAGTGCCAGTTATGTTGATTGGGGGGGGGTGATGGGCAGATTCTGAATACTGTGCGAGGAGAGTGGTGGCATAGAATATGAATTCTTGAGTAAGAGTAGGAATCTGTAGAGTAAGTTTGGTGATTAGGAATTTATACTAGATGCAGAAGTTGCAGATATTACATTCTGTATAGAGGCATGGACCCTCAAGCTAAGATATTTGGTTAAGAATATTTTGGGGTATGTACAATAAAGGAGGGGGAGCATATGTGTGTAAAAGTAGCAGAGGGGGGCCTGTTTATGTAAAGGAAAGAATTATTTGTGAGAAGGCCTTCCATGTAGATATCGGTGATAAAAAAAGTGAAAGTAATGCAGGGAGTGTGGGGAGGCCAAGGTGGGTAGAGCAGCACTGGGAAGAAACGTGGGGGTCAGTGGAGACTGGGGGAGGGCACTAAGGGCAGTGCACAGTGTTCAGTGAAGCTTTATTCTGAGATGGTAGGTGGGTTAGAACACAAAATCTTGTTTTCAGCCATTTCCAAGTTGCAGCTGAAGAATAAAAATAGTCACAAGAATTAATAACATTGGGGAAAATGGCACATGTATAACATGAGATAATAGAGTAATCAAGAAAACTACAGTAAATAAAAATTCAGCAGTGAGTGACTAACTATCTTAATACATGGTGAGGCAGAAATTTGAGAACTGTAAGTTACTGAGAATAAAAATGAAAACAGACCATATACCAAGATCATAAAATGGTGAAATACAACAAGGAGAGGGATTTGAGCAGTTTGAATGTCTGCAGTCCCTGTAGCAGGTATTTTAAAGGCCAAACCTGCAATGAATACATAAGGTCTGCACAGTGAGATATTTCTTTATAGCTCAATGGAGATTGTTGGTTTTGGCTTTGGCATTGACCTTGTAAGAGAAGGAAGACAGAGACCCACAGCTCTTGTGCAATAATGAGGAAGGCTTTGTTTGCTGTATTGTAGGGGTATACTGTGCAATGAATACAGAATATTTGTTAGAAAGGCTAAGGAAGATTATGTGGGGTTGAGTGAAAATAGTTTCTTGGGGAGTTGAGATAGAAAAGATTATAGTAGAGAGTATAAGAAGGGAAGTAGCCATCCTAGCAATAAGAAGTTGTCCAGCTCTAGATTGTACTGAATTATAGTGATCTCTCTTTGTCATGAGACTTGACACACTCTTGGTGAGCATTGAGGTCTAGAGAGGTTCTTTTTAGTGGTTCATAAATGTAACACATGATCCACTTTATAGGTTCATAGGTGTTTACTAGACTAATGACCACAAGGGCCTTTTTAAGCCTAGCCATGCATCCCAAATCTCTGGCAAGTTCTGATACCCATGATAAGTGTAAGCATTGGCCTGGGAGATGAACCATTTACAGGTTACCTGTTTGCATCAGAGACGTAGGTGCCAAACCAGGGATGAATTTCCGGTTTCCCATCCAATTGTCCAAGTTGCACTTGAGTTGGATCCGGGAGAAACTCTGCTTCACATGGATGGAGAGCCTGTTCCATAGACAGGGTAGTCTCTGTGATACATACCTATCTCTCCAGCAGGTCCTATTTATATCACAGGCAAGTTTTAAGTCTTGAGAACGGGTAATTCTGGTACTGTTTGTTTTGTGGATATGCAGGAGGTCCATCAGAGTGGGGTCTGACAATGCCCTGTATGTCAGGCTCAGATCTCCCCTCAAACCCCTGTAGGAGACCGAATACAGGGATAAGGCCTTGAGGTGGTCTGCATAGGATATATTACTTATGCCCTGTATTCTTTTAGTGAGGAACCTCTGTGGACGTTCCAGTTGTTGGAAATGCCTGGTTAGATACATACCAAAGGGAGCATTGTACTCAATGATAGGTCTGATGAATGCCGAATACAGTGGAACAATGACATGTTCTTCGTGTTTCACTGTTGCAGTCATAACTGTAGGGTGCTCCTGCCGGCAGGCAGCCTGAGGTCGGCCAGAATCCCAAAGTCTGGGTCCGGCGTCGGCTGTACAAGCTAGTACCCTGACGTCAGTACGCTTTGGTACATAGCCCTCAGCCGACGCCATCTTCTCCAGTCTTTCTTGCCGTGCGGTGGAAAGCAGCTCGCAAGTCGTTGGTTGGCGATTTTCGAACAGCGTATTTTGTTGTTGTCGGTCCGAAGTTCTTACTTCTCTTCTCAAAGCTAAGTACCCCGTTGGGGAATCTTTTTCTTGTTCCTCCGATGTCAGAAAAAGTTAATAATTGTATAACGTGTGGGAAACAAATACCTCATAAAGATTTCCACTCTTTCTACCTTGCTTAGGCCCTGACCACGACGTTTCTTGTTGTCGGTTCTGTGCCAGGTTCAACTCTCGTACTATCAAGCGCAGGTACGATTGGGCTTTAAATTATTTTGGCAGACGCTTCAATTATAGAATGTCGTCGGACACTACCGGAATTCAAAAGAAGCGCAAAGACAAAGACAGGCCTCCGAGCTCCAAACAGGACTCGTTGCAGCTGGAGCCAGCGTCCGGTTCGGCTGTCATCAGTGAGGCGCTTTTGCAGCCCCTGTCGTCCGCCACTTCTGAACAGATGGCCGATACGGACTCCCATGGGGAGCCATCAAGGCCCACTATTTTAACTGCTGCAGGACCTTCGGATGTCGCTCCTTCAGATGGGTCCGGAACCGCTGTGCAGGTACCGGCTTCTGAGGGGGTTTTCAGGCCTACTCACATCACTATTTCAAAGGCAAAGACAAAGACTCCTGTTAAGTCTAAAGTTCCTGCGCAAGCTGCTTCTGAATCTACTCCCAGGACACAGAAGCAATTATTAAAGATGGCTGAAGATTTGCTTACAATGATTAGGGGTTCTCATCCCCCTCCTGAGAAAAGGCCTCGACAGGATGTTACTCTGGATTCCTCTGACCAGGCTTCTGTATCTTCTGTTTCTTCCTCAGATCAGGACTATTCCTTTCCTCCTTATGAGGATTCGGATGCTGAGGACTCTTTACCCTCGGCCTCTCGCCTGAGGATTTCTCTTTGGGGAAACCTTGCATGAGATGAGGGAACATTTTCATTGGGAAGGACAGGAGTATTCTGCTTCCAAGAAGAGGCTTAGGGAATTTCTTCTTCTTCCTCAGCATAGGCCTTTAGCTATCCCTCCTGTTTTGGACATTGTAGATGATGCTTTTTCTGAGGCTAATTTGAATCCTGATTCCATGCCTCCTGCTCCTTCTAAGCCTGATAGATTTTATAGGGTTCCTGACTCTCATTTATTCTTATTTAAAACCCTTCATGGATCCTGAAACTATTTCTCAGGGCTCTAAGGCTGCTAAGGTTGCTACTTCTAAAAATCCTATTCCCTCTGAGAAGGATTCTCGTGCTTTAGACAGGTGGGGAAAAAGGTATATACTTCTGCTACCCTGTCTGTAAGGGCTTTAAATTGCCAGTTTCATATGTTTAAGTGTCAGCAATTTCTTTTGTCTGTTTTAAAGCAAAAGCTTGCTTCCCTTCCTGCATGTGCAGAGGATAAGGAACTTCAGGATGTCTTGCATGCTACTGAACAAGTGAACAAACATAGTTTACATTGTGGTTTTGATGCTTTGGATGCTTCTTGCAGGGCTGCAGCCTCTGGTACTGTTATCAGGAGACATGCCTGGCTTCGTGAACAAAGTTTACCTGAACAGGTTAAGGCTAAGTTATTAGATGCCCCTGTTCAAAATGATGTTCTTTTTGGATCCAAGGCTGAGGAAGTTATTAAAAAGATGGAAGAAAAGGCAAAGTCTATGCAGACTGTCAAAGATTTCTTGCAAGTTCAGCCTCCTAGATTTTCCAGGAATTGGCCCTCTAAAAATTGGTCCTTTCCCACGTCTGACAGGCCTCAAAGGGGAAGATATAGACGCTCCAGAGGTCGTGGTCAAGGTCAGGCCTCTTACAGATCTAGACAATGGACTGCTTCTTCACCTAGAAGGGGAGAAGACAGATCCCAATCTCAAAGAAAGCAAACTCAATGACTCTCTCGGTTGGGCTACGGGACCCCTTCACCTGGATGCCCCTCTCGGAGGAAAACTGTCTCTTTTTTACAGAAATTGGACTCATATTACCCAGGACAGATGGGTATTGGACGTGATTTTAAAGGGTTACAAATTCCACTTTCACACTTTGCCAAGGGCTCACGGTTGGCCAGATCTGCCAAAACATCAATGGTCAGAGGCCTTAAATCAAGTGGATGCTCTTCTGGCCATGAGAGCCATAGAGCCTGTTCCACTCTCGGAGATGGGAAAAGGTTTTTATTCAAGACTGTTTCTGGTTCCAAGAAAACAAAACTCATGGAGACCTATTCTGGACCTTTCTGTGTTAAACACCTTTTTGGAAATTCCAAAATTCAAGATGCTTACTCTGCAGCAACTAATTCCAGTGCTCTCTCAGGATGCCTGGATGGTGACATTGGACTTAAAGGAAGCCTACTTACACATTCCCATCAGGCAGGAACGCAGGAAATTCCTCAGGTTCAAGGCAGGTTCGAGGCACTTTCAATTCTCTGTACTGCCCTTTGGTTTATCTACTGCGCCCAGAGTCTTTACCAAGTGCCTGGCACCAGTAGTGGCTTACTGCAGACTTCAGGGATCCAGATTTACCCCTATTTGGATGACTGCCTTATTCAGGCAGACAGCAAAGATCTTCTACTTCAACATCTGGACTTTGTTCAACGTCTTCTCCTCCTACTGGGATTCTCAGTGAACACAAAAAGTCACATTTGATCCCTTCTCAACAAATGGTATTCTTGGGAGCCCTCTTAAATACAACCTTACAAAGGGCCTTCCTCACTCCAGAAAAACAAACTCAGCTGGCTTCTACTTTCAGCACCTTGGCAACTCTATCTCAGCTCACTGCAAGGAAATTCCTGCAGGCTCTGGGCTACATGGCTTCCTGCATTCTGTTGATTCCAAACGCAAGGCTTCATATGAGAAAGCTTCAATGGTATCTGAAAAGTGTATGGTCACAGCATTACCACGATCTGGATATTCTGATTCCTCTGATCCCCTGCCTTCAGAGGGAGTTCCTCTGGTGGTCCAGGGTATGCACTTTAAACGAAGGAAAGCCTTTTCGTCTACCTCAACCTACTCAAATCCTAACCACGGACGCCTCGGATTATGCTTGGGGAGCACACTTTCTAGACAATTGCCAGCAGGGAACCTGGACAAAGGACCATCTTCACTGGCACATCAATCTGAAGGAAATGTTGGCAGTTCAAAATGCCCTTCTAGCCTTCAAGAACCTTTTGCAACCAGGGCCTCTGCTAATTCGCACAGACAACACCACAGTCATGTGGTACATCAACAAGCAGGGGGGTTCTCATTCGTACCCCCTTTGCAGACTAGCTATGGCTTTATGGGACACAGCTCTAAATTTGAATCTACATCTCCAGGCTCAATTCATTCCATAGGTTCATAGGTTCATAGGTTCATACTAGGCTATCTGCCCGAGGGCATTTATAAGCCTAGCCCATTGTTTTGTGGCTTACGCCACCCCTTTAGTATGGGGAACTATACCCATTATTTTGCTGTGCCTCTGTCGAGCAGTGACACCGAGGTAATTCCTGGGGTATATCTGCGATCTCCCATCCATAGGTCAAGATTTCTCTTGAACAAGGCCAGCGAGGTGCTCTGCCTCACATGTACCGGGATTTTGTTCCACAGCATAGGGAGTCTTTGGGTGATGAATCTATCTCTCCAGCACGTCCTATTAATAGCCGTGTCGAGGTTTAAATCTCCCGCCCTTGTGGCTCTGATGGATCTAGATTTTTTGAGGTGAAGCATATTCATCAAATCTGGGTTTGACATGGCCTTGTATGTTAGGCAAAGGTCACCTCTGAGCAAGCGGTAAGCGACTGAATAGAGCTGGAGTTCTTTCAGTCGGGCAGCATAGGACAGATTTTTGAGACCCTTTATCCTTTTGGTGAGGAACTTTTGTGGCCTCTCCAGCTGCTGCAAGTGACGGGTCAGATACATTCCGAATGGGGCATTGTACTCAATCATTGGTCTGATGAGTGATGAGTAAAGGGAGACTATGACCTCCCTTGATCTAGATGAGAATCCCTTCATGATAAGGTGGGCAATGTAGAAGGACTTCCTAACTACTTTAGCTACATGGGTGTCGAATGACAGACTACTATCAACCTGGGTCCCCAGGTCCCTGATAACTTCTTCTGTGCTCAGTGGATTGCCACCTATTTGGTAGCTAGGGGTAACCTTGTTTTTCCCGAAGGGTATGACTATGCATTTTTGGCATTTAACTTTAGGCCGTGGCTCTGGCACCAGTTATCCGTTTCTGTGAGACCCTTCTGAAGGATATCTGTGTCAGATGTGTTTTCTACTATGGCCCAGTTTGCAGTCATCTGCAAACTTTGTCAGCCATAACCCTCCTGTGTTTGCTTGTACTCGGAAAAGTAGATGCCAAACAAGAGTGGGCCCAGCACTGAGCCCTGTGGGACACCACTTGTGACAGGCTTTGAGTCTGACATGGCGCCAGCAACTCTGACCCTGTGGGTTCTGTCACTCAGCCAGTTTGCAACCCATCTTGTGATGTATGGGTTAACATTTAAGCTGATTAGTTTTTCAATGATACCCGAGTGGGGTATTGTATCGAAGGCCTTAGCCAGATCGAGGTAGGCTGTATGGACTGCCTTTCCCTCATCAATGGCTTTGGTGACTGTTTGAAAAAGTCAACCAAGTTTAAAAGGCATGATCTGCCTTTGACAAAGCCAAACTGGGTTGGATCCAAAGTCTGCAAATTCCTATGTCTTTATTTATGAGGTCCATTATGATCCTCTCCATGGCTTTGCAGATAAGGCTTGTCAAGCTAATGGGCGGTAATTTCCAGGGTCTGTGGAGGCACCGCCTTTGTGAAGTGGGACCACAGTTGCAGTGCGCCACTCCTGGAGTACGTATCCAGAGGTAAGACTTTGATTAAACAGCTGTCCTAGCTGTGGGTTTAATTCCTCATTGAGTTCGTGGAGCACACAGCCGGGGACACCATCGGGTCCCATGGATGCTGTGTTTTTGCTTTGGAGAGCAGTTCTCACTTGGGCTGGAGATGTTTGGGGGCTGCACTCATTTGGTATAGATATCTCTCCTTTTGGGGAGGGGAGAAGTTTGCACTGAACCTGTCAGCCAGTATGTTGGCAATGTCTGTAGGATCAGTAATCTTCACATCATTTTGAACTAGTTCTGAGCATATCTGGGAGTTTCCTCCTAGGTTTCTAACATAGCTAAAGAAGGCCTTATGATTGTCTTTTGAGTCTTTAGCTATTTTTCTCTCGAAATTTGCTTTGGATGATTTTATGAGAGCTCTTAGTTTTTTACTTATAGTGATCAAGGGTGTCTTACCTTTTAAGGATTTTGCTCTATCTTGTAGTAGCTTCCTCCTTTTGTTGTAGAGTTTGTTTATGGCTGGGGTCCACCAGACTGGACGCTTGCCTTTGGTACAAAGAGTCTTTGTTTTGCTTGGGATTGCCTTATCCATGCAGTCCTGCAGGTGCTGGTAGAAGGCGTTTGTAAGTGATTCAGCGGCTTGAGTATTGTTTTCCGCCGGCTCGGGGGCCTGAAAGGAGACCACACTAGTCTTTAGAAGTGTGAAGTCGGCTTTTGAGAAGTTCTTTACTGTGGTCTTTTTTATTTCAGGTGGGGGTGGGATGAGGACCTCCAGCGAGATTAGTTTGTGATCTGATCTCACCAGTGAGGGGTATACTTCCAGGGGAACAGAATCTCTTAGCAGACAGCCTGAGCAGAAACATTTCAGATCCTCACGAATGGATGCTAGACACCAACTTATTCAACAGGATTACTGCAGTTTGGGGATGTCCCCAGATAGATCTATTTGCATCCCATCTCAATCATCAGCTGCCTCGCTTTTGCACCAGGTCCTTCCACAAAACAGCTTGGAGAGTGGATGCCCTGTCCTTCAGCTGGAGAAGCCTTTCAGGATATGCCTTCCCTCCTCTTCCTCTACTACCTCGGGTATTACTGAAGATAAAACAGGACAAGCCCAAGTTCCTCATCTTGATTGCTCCAAATTGGCCTCGACAGTTTTGGTATCCAACTTTAAAACACCTGTTCTTGGGGCTTCCTTGGATTCTCCCTCTGAACCCTTCGCTTCTGTCCCAGCATCAGGGTCAGTTACTACATTCCAATCTCAAGACCCTTTGCCTGGCAGCTTGGCTCTTCAAAGGAATTTGATTTCCTCTAGTCTTCCCAAACAAGTTTTGGATGTTCTTCTGGAAGCTAGACGGCCTAGCACTAGGAAATCCTATGCCTCTAAATGGAAGAGGTTTTGTATTTGGATGCAGGACGAGGCTCGGATCCTCTGGTTCCTGATCTCTCTTCTATTTTGCTTTACCTTTGAACTTTTATCTAAAGGACTTTCCTTTTCTTCCATTAAGATTCATGCTTCTGCTATTTCTGCTCATTTCAGTTCTGATCCTCCTGTTTTTTCTCATCCTTTGGTGAAGCAATTCCTGAGAGGGGCTAAAAATTTGCGGCCTCCCAGGACCCCTCCTGTCCCTGCCTGGGATCTTAATTATGTTTTAGAAAAACTTACTTTGCCTCCTTTTGAGCCTGCTGCATCTTCAGATATTAAGTTTTTATCTTGGAAGACTGTCCTTTTATTAGCATTGACCTCTGCCAGAAGGGTCTCAGAGTTGCAAGCTCTCATGGCTGTGGAACCATACCTTATTTTCCATCAGGACGGAGTATCCTTGAGGACCAATCCTACTTTCATGCCTAAGGTGATTTCGAAAGTGGCTTTAAATCAGACAATTCACCTTCCTACTTTCTTTCCAAATCCTCAAAATAAAGGGGAAAGGATTTTGCATTCATTAGATGTGCACAGACAATTACGATTTTACCTGGACAAGACTAAAGAGTTCAGACAGTCTAATCAATTGTTTGTTTCTTTTGCCTCCAGTTCTCTTGGAAAGCCTATTTCTAAACAAACTATTTCCAAATGGATTGCTTATGGAATCAGATTTTGTTACACTCATCATGGGAAACAGTTTCCAGGTACCATTAGAAGTCATTCTACTAGAGCAGCTGCCACTTCTACAGCTTTCCTCAGAGGAGTCCCTACCAAGGATATCTTGGAAGCTGCCACTTGGAGTTCTGTGCATACTTTATCCAAGCACTACAATCTCCCTCTGTTTTCTAAGACCAGGGCAGGCTTTGCCTCTGCTGTTTTGCAGGGTATTCTTGCCTCCCCTTCTTCTATCTAAAGCCTCCTCCCCTTTTACACTGCTTTGGGATTCCACCCTACAGTTATGACTGCAATAGTGAAACACGAAGAACATAGTACAGTTGTGTACACCTACCATAAATGTAGATGTTCGAGTGTCTTCACTGTTGCAGTCGGGGTTTCCCTCCCTCCTATCCCTCTTTTTCTACCTTTTCCTTTTTGTGGTGTATTTGTGTTTCCTTGTTGGATTCATTTTTGTTTTATTGGGGACTTCTGACATCTAGGGCAAGAAAGGCTGGAGAAGATGGCGTCGGCTGAGGCTATGTACCAAAGCGTACTGACGTCAGGGTACTAGCTTGTACAGCCGACGCCGGACCCAGACTTTGGGATTCTGGCCGACCTCGGGCTGCCTGCCGGCAGGAGCACCCTACAGTTATGACTGCAACAGTGAAGACACTCGAACATCTACATTTATGGTAGGTGTACACAACTGTACTTTCCTTGGACTTAGATGCCATACATTTGTCTATAAGTTTCACAACATAGAATGATTTCCTCACCACTGTAGACACGTGATGATCAAAGACTGGATTACTATCTATGTGTGTCCCTAAGTCCCTTACTACTGGGTCAAATCTAAGGGGTGTGCTGTCGATATGATAGTTACCAGGGATGGATGACTTCCCAAAGGATACTATTATGGATTTCTTGGCATTTAGATTTAGTCCATGACTCTCCTGGAGAACATTTGTGTCAGTGTGAGATTCAATCACAGCTCCTAATTTGCAATCATATGCAGATTTAGTCAGCCAAAGACCACCGACATTGGCCTTGACTTCTGAGAAGTAAATGCCACAAGGAGTGATCCCTGAGGGACTCCACTTGTGACTGGCTTCTTTGTAGAGGTGCATAGAGGAGGCAGACCACTTCTTAAAACCACCAAGCTTGTTTTTATTTAATAAACAATAAAATAATAAGCGTTTTCGTCTCAATATTCCAAAATTACAGAGATTTCATCAGATACAAATTTTAAAACAGCCCAGTTTGTTTTAAACGCTATAAGGATGACATCATATCCTGAAACAGACTTAAAAAGTTTAAATCAACAGTATGTCCTACAACAAAATCAGATAGCAGCAGTATTTGAGTTCAAAAATATATTATATATCATGGATATTTAAAAAAATTTTAAACAATATAATAAAACCAATCCATTTAATATAATATAAATATAGCATACTATTACCCCAGTAAATATGCTAATAAAAGTTAAACAAATGAAAATATAAAAGTAAAAATAATGCAAAGTAAATGAACAGCTTCCACTAGGAATTGAACCCAGAACCTTCTACGTATGAAGCAGGTGTAATAACCACTACACTATTACCTTCACATACCCTATTACTGCAAGTTCAATGTCTTATAAGGACTTTTAATTTTAAAAGGATACTAATAGACAGGTTGTCATTCAGTCCTTGCCAGTACATGGAATTCAGTCTCAATTGCCATGCGAGTTCCAATTTTTCTAATAGGTAGGGCCATACCCCCCCACGAATTCTAGGTACCACACATTCCAATATAATGAACTTAAATTCATGTTGTGGAAACCCTGTAATATGTCTCGCTAGGGCATTACCTTCCCAGCCATCTTGTGTGTGTCTAAGATGTTCACTAATTCTGGTTTTAAGTTTTCTTTCATTCTTGCCCACATAAAAACATGGGCAGGAAACACAAATAGCACAATAAACGACCCTCTCTGTAGAACATGTAAATTTGCCTTTAACCCAGATATTTGTTCCGTTAATCTCCACACCTTTGTCTGTTTCAATAATGTTGTTACAAAATTTACACCTACCACATCTGTGCAATAAACCCTTTATACTGCTCACCTTTCTGTGTCTCGAATATGTTTTTTAAACAATGTCCTTTCTTGTATACACAAATGGGAGCCTCTCCTAAAATGTCCCTCATAACTTTATCATTCCTAATAAACTCCCAGTTTTTAGTCAAAATATTCTTTATGTAATTTGCTTCCCTATTAAATGTTGTTAAAAAACTATTCTCATAGGACTTCGGTGTAGCTGATACACATATTGTAGTTTCGCTGTTATTATTATTAATAGTGTTGAATCCTGTAGTTGTTAAACAGACATTTTCTAATGTTTGTACTGCATTAGTGTTTTTCATGTTTAAAATAGGGGCAAAATGCCCAGACCTTCTCTTACTGTTCACTTCATTAGCAATTTGGTCTATTAACGAACTTGGGTAACCTCTCTTGAGAAACATTTGTTTCAGCAAATTACACTCCTCAATGTATGTCTCCCATACAGTTGTCATACGGGCAGCACGGACAAACTGTCCCTTTACAACTGCCCATTTTTGTTTGAATGGGTGACACCTACTAAAATGTAAAAAAAACTATTGGAGTATGTATTTTTATGGAAAATCTTTGCTAGAAACCTGTTCGCAACATCATCCTTCATTAAAAGGACGTCCAAGTAAGCTATACTCGTGTCGTTTATTGAGTATGTGAATTTTAGAAAACTAGTTGTGGTGTTAATATATTCCAGGAAAGCATTCAATGTATCTGTAGGTCCTTTCCACATTGTAAACATATCATTTAAATAACGCATGCATGTCTTACAAAATTGAAAATATTCAGATGTCTTTAAATATTGTTTTTCCCCACTCAAGCATGACAATATTGGCATATAGGCCCCCACAAGCAGAGCCCATTGCCACTCCCTCTTTCTGAAGAAAATATTGTCCTTCAAATAATATGAAGTTGTTCCTTAATATTAAATCCAGCATCTGTTCAAAAAGATTAACCCCATCCTGTGCTAGATTTTTAGAATGGAGATATTCACAAAACCACTGTGAACCAATGTCATGTGGTATCACACTGTACAGGTTAACCACATCAGTAGTGGCCAACAGGTAGTCTTTACTATAACTGATGTAATTAATTTTCCTTAGAAAGTCCCACAAGTCTATACAGACACTAGGCTCATCCCATACAAGTTTACTTAATTCCTTGTCCAAATACTTTGCCAAGGGGTAGGTAATAGAGCCTCTGGCGTCCACAGTAGGCCGCATAGGTGGTTGGTACATATCCTTATGTATTTTTGGAATACCAAAAATACATGGGATAGTGGGAAACTCTATTGTGAGGTAGTGCAACTCATTAATAGTTATTAAACCATCAATAAACATGTCTTGGATGAAACCTTTAATTCTCCTATAAGCTACATACTTTTCATTCAAGGAGCTTATAGTGTATGTGGCAGTGTTCAAGATCTCATGCATTTTATTATTATAATTACTGCCCCCCCCCCCTACCTTTGTCTGGTTTCATTGTTCTCACGCCATTGTTATGGAGCAGGAATTCAAACTCAAAATTCTCTTCCAAATTCAAGTTCATATGTATCCTGTTCCCATTCCAGACTTTTTTGTGTAACTCTCTTAAATCGAGTTCACACACCCTTTTGTAAAAAATTAAGGTGGGGTGTAGTGGTGGATTATATATGCTTGAAATCCTGAAAGGGTCACTAACTGATTCAATTTTATTAAACGGAACATTCAAATTTAATTTCCTGATATAAAGCTTTAAGTCTATTAATGTATGGACTAAATCAAAAGATCTATCAGGAACAAAAGTAAATCCTTTTGCAAAAATGTCACACACAGTTTCATTCAAAATCAAGTCTGAAAAATTGTACACTTTGAAATCATTCTCTGAATTGTTACATAATTTTAATGGTGGTAAGGCATAATGCCCCCCTCCATTGTTCTCAGATATTAATGTCACTATCTCCCTCTCCAGGAATTCCTGGTCATTCCCTGATTGTTCAACGTACCTCTTCTCGACTGGTAGTTGTTGAAACGACCCCTCCCCCGAGTTTGTTGGAATGTCTGCTGATTCTTTATTCTTTCCGACCGTCTCTGGGGGGGGGGTGTTCTTCATCTGAAAAATCTTCATCAAATGTATCTAGGTCGTTGATTTCATTATTATTAGCCATGTCATCATTATTGTCAGACCCTTCCCACCCTCTTTTGTTGTGTTGCCATTCTTGGGATGGGGAGGGGGTCTAGGGTATGCTGTATGGTTAGCATACTCTTTCTCATCCCTGACAAGCTTTTTCAATTTTTTTTTTATTATTAACATTTGTTCATCTATAGTCCGAAATATATAACAATATTCAAACTTGTTAGTAGAAAAAGCTGTGTTTTGGGTAATTGACTTGTCCATTAATGTTGCTTCATTATTTAAAGTCTCAATAACAGTACTGTTGTAGTCAATTACCATTTGCATATACTCTAACCCAACTTTGTCAAAAAATTCAATAAGTTCTTTGTGAAAATCTGAGCCTGCAACAAGCCCAGTCGGATAACGCCACATACGAAGGCCCTTAGGAACAGTTCTTTGTTTAATACATTCATTAAAAAACATGTTGTCCATTTGCAATTTCTTTATCTTAAGTAGACAGTGATCCAGTTCACTCAACTGGTCAGATAAACTTGTTTTACTATTTTTACTCTTGTTAGTTAAGCAACCATCATTCTTTAACCAGTCTGTTAGCGATGGCATATTAGATAAATTCGTATTCACTTCTACGTTAGTTCTAAAATTGTCATTTACCTCTAGTTGTCCGCCTTCCATTTGTGTAGACGGGACAGTCATCCCAACTGCTGAAGGTTGCCTTTCTGCTCTCTCAGTAGACTTGTTTAACACTGCTGCTGTATTATGTTGAATAGAAGTACCAGATAAGTTACAAGCTTCACTCAAACGCCTGGGGCGGGGTGAATAGTAACTTGAGACCAACCCTGCTGCTCCAAACGGTCCATCCTTTCCATAAGTTGCTGGATTAAAATAGTTAAATCCAGTGTTGCATTGTTCGATGTTCTACTCGACTGCTGCTGTGAATGAAGTGCTGCTCTGTCCTGCCTCCATACTCAACCAAAACCACGAAAGAATTCAAAACCAATTCAACGAATAAATCCACAAAAATGAGTGTAGAGGAGGCAGACCACTTCTTAAAACCACCAAGCACGTTTTTTATTTAATAAACAATAAAATATAAGCGTTTTCGTCTCAACATTCCAAAATTACAGAGACTTCATCAGATACAAATTTTAAAACAGCCCAGTTTGCTTTAAACCCTGTAAGGATGACATCATATCCTGAAACAGACTTTTAAAGCAACACAACAGTATGTCCTAAAACAAAATCAGATAGCAGCAGTATTCGAGTTCAAAAATATATTATATATCATGCATATTTAAAAAAAAATTTAAACAATATAATAAAACCAATCCATTTAATGTAATATAATTAAATATAACATACTATTACCCCAGTAAATATGCTAATAAAAGATAAACAAATGAAATTGTAAAACAGTAAAAATAATAGTAAAAATATTGAAAAGTAAATGAGTTAAGAAGTGGTCTGCCTCCTCTGCACTCATTTTTGTGGATTTATTTGTTGAATTGGTTTTGAATTCTTTGTAGAGGTGGACTCCCCAATTCTAACTTCCTGGGTCCTGTCGGTGAGCCAGTTGGCTATCCACTGGGTGACATATTGGTTTGTACCTAAACTCTTGAGTTTGTCAACAATGCCTGAGTGGAGTATTGTGTCAAATGCCTTGGCCTGGTCAAGGTAGGCAGTGTGAACAATTCTGCCCTCATCCATTGCTTTGGTGACCTTCTGAAAGAAGTCCACCAGGTTAAGTAGGCATGATCAGCCGTTTATGAAACCAAACTGGGTTGGGTCCATTGTCTGGAGGTTTACTATAATCTCTATTGATCAGCTCCATGATAATTTTTTTCCATGGCTTTACATATAAGATTAGTGAGACTTATAGGTATGTAGTTTCCAGGGTCTGCAGATGGCCTACCTTTGTGCAGAGGGATGACTGTTGCCTTTCTCCATTCATGAGGCATGAAGTCTGTTTGGAGGCTACAGCAAAATAGTAATTCCAGAGGCCTGATAGGTCATGTTTCATGCTATTTAGAAGGCATCATGGGATATTTTCTAGGCCCATTAATGCATTGTTCTTGGTCACAGAGAGAGCAGTTAAGGACCTGTTCCATGGTGATAGTAGGGGGAGTTATATTTGATAATATTTCCTGAGGGGAAGGTTGAGAAGGAGAGGGGAGTAAAGTTGGAGCTGAATTTATCAGCCAGGAGATTTGATGCGTCTTCTGGCTCAGTGTAGGTGGCTCCATTTACAATGAGCTCTGCATACAATTGTGTATTGCCTTTTGAGGTTGCAGAAGTAGCTAAAGAATGCTTGAATGCTTTGTGGTTGTCCTTGGCCTGGGAGGCCAAACTTACCTCAAATTTGGCCTTGCTAGATTTTATTTGTCCTCTGAGTTGTTTGTTTAGTTTCATTGGAGTGCTTTTATGCTGCTGGGTGCTGTACCTCCTAATTTTTTGCCATGATGTTCTTCTTATTTCACTGTTACAGTCATTACATTTGGGTTATCTGCTTGCAGCAGCCCTCAGTCGGCCTGATTAACAAAGTTTTGGGTCCTGCGTCGGTTGCTGTCCCATCTTCCATGACGTCATGGGTATAAAACATGCAGCTGACATCATTACATCCATCTTTCTTGCCGTGAGGTGCCTGAGGCAGAAGCAATTCGCATGTGCCGGTTGGCTGACTCCTGAAATTTTTGTTTTCGAGTTTCAGAACCGAAGTCTTCAACTAAAGCTAAGTACCCCGTTGGGGAAACTTTTTCTTGCTCCTTGCCGATGTCAGTAAAAGTTAATAATTGCATTACTTGTGGGAAGCAAATACCTCACAAAGATTTTCATTCGTACTGTATTCCTTGCCTAGGCCCTAACCACGACGTACCTTGCTGTCGGTTTTGTGCTTTATTTAATCAGCGCACTATCCATCGTCGGTATATTGTTGCTTCTAAATATTTTGGTTCTTGGTTTAATTATCCAGAAATGTCAGCGGTTAGCCATCCGACTACCAGGATTCCAAAAAAACGCAAAGGTAAAGACAGAGACAGGCCGCCGAGGTCCATAGCTGCCGACGACGCTTCTCCTAAGCCAGTCGCCAGTTCGCTGGTACTCAGTGAGGTGCTTTCGCAGCCCCTGCTACCCACTACTTCTGACTCGCAGGCCTCTACTGAGACGCATTCAGTGTCCGGTATGCCATGAGATGCTTCAACTGTGGAACCTGCGGATGTCTCTACCTTGGATAGGTCCGGAGCCGCTGTGCAGGCACCGGCTTCTGAGGGTGTATTCAGGCCTACAGACTTGCATATTAAACTGGCGCCTCCTTCATTTAGGCCAAAATCTCGAACCATGCCTAAGAAACCGATGCCCAGGCTGCATGCTCAGGCCTCTATGCCTAAAAACAAATGATAAGAATGGCTGAAGATCTTATAACTCTAATCAAGGTAAGCCAACCTCCCCCTTCTAAGAGACCTAGGACTGAAGTTGTTTATGAATCTTCTGAACAGGATTCTGATTTTTCTGATTCTTCTGATGATCTGGATTTGCCCTTATCTACTTATGAGGATTCTGATGCAGAGGACTCTATTCCCCTCTGCTTCTCCTCCAGAGGATTTTTCTTTTGGTGAGACCTTACATACTCTTAAGGGAGCATTTCCACTGGGAAAGCCAGGATTTTTCTGATTCAAAAAAGAGACTTGGGGATTTCTTACTCCTGCCTCAGCATAGGCCTTTAGCTATACCTCCTGTACTAGACATTGTTGATGATGCCTTTTCAGAATCTAGTTTGGCCCCTGATTCTTTGCCTCCTGTTCTCCGAAAACCTGACAGACATTACAGGGTTCCTGATTCTCACAAGTTCCTTTTTAAAATTCCTATTGCGGATCCAGAGACTATTTCACAGGGACCCAAGGGCACTAAGGCTTCTACTGCTAAAAATCCTACCCCCTCTGATAGAGACTCCAGGACGCTGGATAGATGGGGTAAGAAAGTTTACACTTCTGCAACCTTGGCCATTAGGGCTTTAAACTGCCAGTTTCATATGTTAAAGTATCAACAACATGTTATTGGATTGCTTAAACAGAAAATTATGTTAATTCCTGACTGTGCTGAAAATAAAGAATTACAGGATTTAATGCATTCTGCTGAACAGGTTGGAAAACATACTTTGCAGTGTTGATTTGATTAATTAGAGGCCTATTGCAGGGCTGCTGCTGTTACTGGGTCTGTGCTCAGAAGGCATGCTTGACTTAAGGAGCAAGGTTTGCCTGATCATGTTAAAGCTAAATTGTTGGATGCTCCCTTAAATCAGGACCGCCTGTTTGGCAACAAGGCTGAGGAAGTTCTTAAAAAGATGGAAGACAAAGCTAAATCTATGCAAACTGTTAAAGATTTCTTACAAGTTCAGCCTCCTAGATGTAGTAGGCACTGGTCTTCTACAAAGTGGTCCTTTCCAGCCCCTTCCAGCTCTTCTCAGGCCAAACCCAGGCACAGCAGAAACCCCAGGTTTCAGTCCCAAGGGACACACAAGACTAGGCAGCGGGGGGTTTCTGCACCCAAACCTGGGAGTAGTAAGACTCCCCCCTATGGAAAACTGTCTCAATGACTTACTTTTAAAACTTCAAAGCACTTCCCAACTAAATGCTCCTTTAGGCGGAAAGATTGGTCTGCAGGCCAAAAACTGGAAATTCATTACCCAGGACAAATGGGTTTTAAATATAGTGTCCCAAGGATACAGATTTCATTTCCACACGTTACCAACACCAAGCGGGTGGCCAGATCTACCCCCAAATCAGTGGGCAGAGGCCCAAAATCAAGAACTCTCTCTCTTAAACATGGGAGCTATTCAGTTGGTACCAGAAGAGGAAAGGGGACAAGGTTTCTATTCGATACTTTTCCTGATACCTAGAAAAGGCAATACATGGCATCCTGTCCCGGAACTTTCGATTCTAAACACCTTTCTGGTGATTCCAAAATTCAAAATGCTGACTCTTCACCAGCTGCTTCCTATGCTAGGCAAGGATGCATGGTTGGCAACACTAGACTTAAAAGAAGCATACCTGCACATCCCTATCAGGGAGTCTTGCAGAAGATTCCTACGCTTCAAAGCAGGCTACATGCACTATCAGTTCTCTGCACTGCCCTTTGGCTTATCTACTGTGCCCAGGGTATTCACAATGTGCCCAGCTCCAGTCATTGCATTTTGCAGGTAAAGAAATATTCAAATATACCCATACCTGGACGATTGTCTAATTCAGGAAGAAAGCAAGGACATTCTTTTGAATCATCTGGCCTTTGTTCAAAGGGTACTGCCTTGTCTGGGGTTCACCGTAAACAGAAAGAAATCCCACCTGGTACCCTGCCAACAAATTATATTCCTGGGAGCAAGCTTGAATACAACTTCCCAGATGGTTTTTCTCATGCCAGAGAAACTGATTCATTTGACAACTTACTTCAAACAAGTGGCCACAAAAACCCAGCTGTGTCTGCAAGGCAAATACTGCAAGCCTTGGGGTTCATGGCCTCCTGCCTTCTTCTAATTCCATATGCAAGGATGCATATGAGGAAACTACAATGGTGTCTCAAAAGCCTATGGTGTCAACATTCACAGGATCTAGAAGCAAGGAATGTTCTTCGTGTTTCACTGTTGCAGTCGTTACATTTGGGGTAATCTGCTGGCAGGTTGCCCTCAGTCGGCCTGATTAACAAAGTCTTGGGTCATGCGTTGGTTGCTGTCCCTTCTTCCATGACGTCAGGTCATCAGGGGTATAAAACTTGCAGCTGATGCCATTACATCAGTCTTTCTTGCCATGCGGTGCCCGAAGCAGAAGCAGTTCGCAAGTGCCGGTCAGCCGACTCCTGAAATTTTCATTTTTGAGTTTCAGAACCGAAGTTTTCAATTAAAAGCCAAGTACCCCATTGGGGAAACTTTTTCTTGCTCCTTACCAATGTCAGTAAAAGTTAATAATTGTATTACTTGTGGGAAGCAAATACCTCATAAGGATTTTCATTTGTACTGTATTCCTTGCCTAGACTCTGACTACAACATGCCTTGCTGTCGGTTTTGTGCTAAATTTCATCAACGCACTATTAAACGTCAGTATATTTTTGCTTCTAAATATTTTGGCTCTAGATTTAACTATCCAGAAATGTTGTCGGTTAGCAATCCAACTACCGGAATACCTAAAAAAACGCAAATAAAAAAAGAGACATACTGTCAAGGTCCAAAACCGACGACGAAACTTCTCCTAAGCCAATCGCCAGTTCGCCGGTACTCAGTGAGGTGCTTTCGCAGCCCCTGATACCTGCTACTTTTGATTCGCAGGCCTCTACTGAGACCCATTCGGAGTCCAGTATGCCACGAGATACTTTAAGTATTGAACCCGCGGATGTCTCTACCTTAGATGGGTCTGGAGCCACTGAGTAGGCACCGGCTTCTGAGGGTGTTTTCAGGCCTAAAGATTTGTATATTAAACAGACACCATCTTCAAAACTAAGGCCAAAAACTACTTCTATGTCTAAAAAACCGATGCTTGGGCCATGTGCACAGGCCCCAATGCCTAAAAAACAAATTATCAAAATGGCTGAGGATTTAATTACCTTGATCAGGGGTACCCATCCTCCTCCTGCTAAGAGTCCTAGGCAAGGCACTGACTATGAATCTTCAGATCAGGTTTCTATTTCTTCTGATTCCTCTTCTGATCAGGAATTATCTATTCCCATTTATGAGGACTTAGATGCAGAAGATTCTATCCCTTCTGCTTCTCCTCCTGAGGATTTTTCTTTTGGATAAACTTTGCATACCTTAAGGGAACACTTTCATTGAGAGAGTTAGGATTTCTCAGAATCTAAATAGAGACTTAGGGATTTCCTTCTTCTTCCTCAGCATAGGCCTTTGGCTATACCTCCTGTTCTAGACATTGTCGATGATGTTTTCTCAGAGCCCAGTATGACTCCTGATTCCCTGCCTCCGGCTCCTAGTAAGCCAGACAGATATTACAGGGTTCCTGACTCCCACAAATTCCTCTTTAAAAACCCTACTGCTGACCCTGAAACCATTTCTCAGGGTCCCACGGTCGTTAAGGCTTCTACTGCTAAAAATCCTACCTCTTCTGATAGAGATTCCAGGGTGCTGGATAGATGGGGTAAGAAAGTTTACACGTCTGCAGCCTTGCAATCAGGGCTTTAAACTGTCAATTTCATATGCTTAAATATCAACAGCATGTCATGGGTTTACTTAAACAGAAAATTATGTTGATTTCTGACTGTGTGGAAAATAGAGTTGCAGGATTTATTGCATTCAACTGAACAAGTTGGAAAACATACTTTGCAATGTGGATTTGATTCCTTGGAGGCCTCTTGCAGGGCTGCTGTAACTGGATCTGTGATAAGAAGGCATGCTTGGCTCAAGGAGCAAAATGCCTAACCATGTTAAAGCAAAATTGTTGGATGCTCCTTTGCAACATGCCAGTCTATTTGGTAATAAAGTTGAAGAAGTTTTGAAAAAGATGGAAGATAAAGCTAAATCTATGCAAACTGTAAAAGATTTCCTACAAGTGCAGCCACCCAGGTTCAGTAGGCACTGGTCTACTAAGAACTGGTCCTTTCCAGTACCCACTAGAGCCACTCAGGTCAAACCCAGGCAATCCAAAGGCTCCAGGTTTCAGACATAGAACAAAGCAATGGGGTGCCTCCGCCTCCAAATCTGGAAGTAACAAGGCACCTTCCTACGGAAAACAGTCTCAATGACTTTCCACTGCAATTACCAAGCACTTATCTTTTGGCCGCCCCTTTGGGGGAAAAACTGGCACTTCATGTATGAAACTGGCAACTGATTACCCAGATTTCATTTCCACACATTGCCAATCCCAAACGGATGGCCAGATCTGCCTCCAAATCAGTGGGCAGAGGCCCAGAAACAAGTTATGTCTCTCATGAATATGGGGGCTATTCAACCAGTACCAGAAAAGGAAAAGGGACAAGATTTTTATTCAAGACTTTTCCTGGTACCCAGAAAAGACAAATCATGGTGTCCAATTCTGGACTTATCCATTCTAAATACATTTCTGGACATTCCAAAATTCAAGAAGCTGACTCTCCAACAGTTACTACATATGCTAGGCAAGGATGCCTGGTTGGTAACTCTAGACTTAAGAGGCTTACCTGCATATTCCAGTCAAGGAATCTTGCAGAAGATACCTCCGTTTCAAAGCAGGCTATTTGCATTACCAGTTCTCTGCACTGCCCTTTGGCTTATCTACTGCGCCCAGGGTCTTCACAAAGTGCCTGGCACCAGTAACTGCATTTTGCAGGCAAAGAAATATTCAAATGTATCCATACCTGGACGATTGTCTAATTCAGGCAAAAAACAAGGACATTCTTCTAAAACATCTGGCATTTGTAAAAAGGCTTCTAACTTGTCTAGGGTACATCATAAATGAAAAGAATCACAACTGTTACCCTCTCAAATAATTACATTCCTGGGTACAAGCTTGAATACAACTGCCCAGATTACTTACCTGACGCCAGAAAAACAAATTCAATTGATGGCTTACTTCATACAGGTGGCCACAAAAACCCAGTTATCTGCAAGACAAATTCTGCAGGCCTTGGGGTTCATGGCCTCCTGCATTCTAATTCCATATGCAAGACTGCATATGAGGAAACTTCAATGGTACCTAAAAAGCTTATGGAGTCAACATTGTCACAGCTTGGAAACAATGATTCCTATCATACCTTGTCTGCAGCTAGAGTTTCTGCGGTGGGCAGAGGCATGCCACCAAAACAAGGGACTGTCATTAATTCCACCCCCTGCTGCCCAAACCCTGACTACAGATGCATCAGATTATGCTTGGGGGGGGGCGCATCTGGCAGGGAGATGCATTCAGGGCCAATGGAGCCCAAATCAAATGCACCTGCATATCAATCAGAAAGAGATGCTAGCCATACAGAATGCTCTGACAGCCTTCAAGGACTATCATCATCCAGGACAACTACTGATAAAGAGAGACACCACCACAGTCATGTGGTACATAAACAAGCAGGAGGGTACCCATTCCTACCCCCTTTGCAGACTAGCCATGTGATTGTGGAACACTGCCTTGACTTATCAAATACATCTACAAGCTCAATTCCTGCCAGGAAAGCAAAATACTCTGGCAGACGACCTAAGCAGAAATCTTATGGACCCACACGAATGGAAACTGGATCCACAGATCTTCAGCATGTTGACAAGGCAATGGGGGAGCCCAGACATAGATCTTTTTGCCTCGCCCCAAAACTATCAGTTGGACAAATTCTGCACAAGAATTCATCACAAAAAAGCTTGGAAAGTGGATGCTCTATCCTTCATCTGGAAAAATCTATCAGTCTATGCCTTTCCCCCTCTGCTCTCCAAGGTCTTACTAAAAGTCAGACAGGAAAACCCAAAAATGATTTTGATTGCTCCAGACTGGCCTCGCCAACATTGGTACTCGCTCCTACCCAATATGTCGCTCCTTCCTCTGTGGTACCTGCCTCCGACACCTTACCTACTGTCTCAGCAGAACCATCAAATTCTGAACACACAGCTCCAAACTCTGAATCTTGCAGCATGGCTAATCAACTAACTTCTCCAGTTACATCTCTCAGCAAACCTGTGATGGATGTCATTTTGGAGGCTAGAAGGCCTAGTACTAGAAAATCTTATGCTGACAAATGGAAAAGATTCTTTGCCTGGAACCAAGCACAAGGAATAAATACAGCAATGCCCAATATTCCTCAGATTCTGCAATACTTAACTGAGATGCTTCCCAAGGGCCTATCTTTTTCTTCCATAAAAATCCATGCCTCTGCCATTTCAGCTCATTACAACACAGGGCCTCCCCTCTTTTCTCATCCTGTGCTAAAGCAGTGCCTCAGAGGGGCCAAAAATTTAAGACTTCCCAGGAGAGCACCAACTCCTGCATGGGACCTCCGTTTTGTTTTGGAAAAACTCACTCTACCTCCTTTTGAGCCAGCTGCTACTGCAGACCTAAAATTTCTCTCTTGGAAAACAGCATTTCTTTTAGCAGTCACTTCATCTAGAAGGATTTCAGAACTACAGGCTCTTCTGGCAGTGGAGCCTTTCATTATCTTTTTCCCGGATAGGGTGACTCTCAGGACCAGTCCATCCTTTATGCCTAAAATGGTATCTCGTGTCGCCCTTAATCAGACCATTCATCTGCCAACTTTCTTCCCAAATCCACAGAACAAGGGTGAGCGGATTCTGCATTCATTGGATGTGCACAGACAACTAAGATTCTACTTAAACAGGACACAATCTCTAAGAAAGTCTGAGCAATTACTGGTGGCATTTGCTGCAGGGGCTGAGGGAAAGGCAATTTCAAAGCAGACTATTTCCAAATGGATAAGCCATTGTATTCGTTTCTTCTATATGCACCATGGTAAACCTGTCCCCAAAGGGATCAGATCTCATTCCACCAGGGCTGCATCTACTTCTGCAGCCTTTCTCATAGGGGTTCCTACCAGAGACATTCTAGAAGCTGCTACCTGGAGCTCAGTTCATACGTTCACCAAATATTACCATTTACCTCTCTTTATATGCTGTATAAATCCATCCTCCCAACCATAGCTTTGGGATTCTACCCAAATGTAATGACTGCAACAGTGAAACATGAAGAACATAGTACAGTTGTGTACACTTACCAGAAATGTAGATGTTAGAGTGTATTCACTGTTGCAGTCCTGGTTACCCTCCCTCCAGCCCCCTGTTTTTTCTCTTACTATACCTCTCATTTCTGTTAACTATTTTTAAAAGCCTTTTTGGTATATTTGCTCTTGTTTGGAGGTATATATTTTGTGTTTTTTATTCTACGTATATACATATATATATATTTTTTTTTAATATATATTTTGTTCCCCATTTGGGGGGCACCTGACATCTGGGGCAAGAAAAACTGATGTAATGGCATCGGACGCATGTTTTATACCCCTGATGACCTGACGTCATGGAAGAAGGGACAGCAACTGACGCAGGACCCAAGACTTTGTTAATCAGGCCGACTGAGGGCAGCCTGCCAGCAGATTACCCCAAATGTAATGACTGCAACAGTGAATGCACTCTAACATCTGCATTTATGGTAAGTGTACACAACTGTACTTTCCTATCATACCTTGCCTGCGCCTAGAGTTCCTTTGGTGGGCAGAGGCCTGCCACCAAAACGGGACTACCATTCACATTACTCCCTGCCGCCCATATCCTAACAGACGCATCAGACTATGCATGGGGGGCTCACCTGGCAGGGAAGTGCATTCAGGGCAAATGGAACCCAAGTCAAATGCACCTGCACATAAATCAAAAGGAAATGTTAGCTGTACAGAATGCTCTGACAGCCTTCAAGAACCACATTCTTCCAGGACAACTAATGGTAAAGACGGACAACACCACTGTCATGTGGTACATAAACAAGCAGGGAGGGGTACACATTCTTACCCCCTCTGCAGACTAGCCATGGCATTATGGAACACAGCCTTGAGCTACCAAGTGAATCTACAAGATCAATTCCTGCCAGGAAAACTAAATACACTGGCAGACAGACTAAGCAGAAACCTCATGGGCCCACGAGTGAAAACTGGAACCAAGGATTTTCAGCATGTTGACAAGCAAATGGGAGAGCCCAGATATAGACCTGTTTGCCTCCCCCAGAACCATCAACTGGACAAATTTTGCACAAGGATTCCCCACAAGCTAGCTTGGAAAGTGGATGCTCTATCCTTCAGCTAGAAAAAACTATCAGTTTATGCCTTTCCTCCTCTGCCTCTGCTCTCCAAGGTACTACTAAAGGTCAAACAGGACAATCCAAGGACGATTTCAGTTGCACCAGACTGGCCTTGCTAACACTGGTACCCACTCTTGCGCAGTGTGTCATGCTTGGCTCCATGGCTCCTGCCTCAGATTCCTTCCCTGTTGTCTCAGCAGGAGAACCAGATTCTGCACCCTCAGCTGCAAACCCTGAACCTAGCAGCCTGGCTAATTACCTAATCTCTCCTTCACCATCCCTCAGTAAATCAGTGATGGATATCATTTTAGAGGCAAGGAGGCCTAGTACTAGAAAATCTTATGTTGCAAAATGGAAAAGATTCTGTGCCTGAAACCAATCTCAAGGAATGAATGCAGCAGTGCCCAATTTACCTCAGATTCTACAATACTTGACTGAGATGCATCATAAGGGCTTGTCTTTTTCCTCCATCAAAATTCATGCCTCAGCCATTTCAACTCATTATAGCACAGAGCCTCCCCTCTTCTCTCTCCCACTGTTCAAGCAGTTCCTCAGAGGGGCCAAAAATTTAAGGCCACCCAAGAGAGCTCCAACTCCAGCCTGGGATCTTAACTTTGTTTTAGAGAAACTCACTGTTTCTCCTTTCAAGTCAGCTGCTATTGCAGATTTAAAATTTATTTCCTGGAAAACAGCTTTCCTTTTAGCAATCACTTCTGCAAGAAGGGTATCTGAATTACAGGCCCTTATGGCAGTGGAACCTTTCTTTATCTTTCATGCGGACAGGGTGTCCCTCAGAACCAATCCCTCCTTCATGCCCAAGGTGGTATCCAGTGTGGCTCTTAATCAGTCCATTCATTTGCATACCTTCTTTCCTAACCCACAGAACAAAGGGGAACTGATACTACACTCTTTAGATGTACACAGCTAGCTTAGATTCTTCTTGGACAAGACTAAACCTCAAAGGAAATCTGAACAACTGATGGTGGCATTTGCTGCAGGGACAGAGAGAAAAGCTATTTCAAAACAAACCATTTCAAAATGGATAGGCCACTGCATTCATTTCTGCTATAAGCACCATGGAAAACCTATCCCACAGGACATCAGACCCCATTCAACCAGGGTTGCATCTACCTCTACAGTCTTTCTCAGGGGCGTCCCTACTAGGGGCATCCTAGAAGCTGCTACCTGGAGTTCTGTACATACTTTCACCAAGCATTATCATTTGCCAATTTTCTCTAAATCCAGAGTTGGTTTTGCCACCGCAGTCTTGCAGGGCCTTATACTGGTCCTAATTCTATTTAAATTCCTCCTCCCAACCTTAGCTTTGGGAATCTACCCAAATGTAATGACTGCAACAGTGAAACACAAAGAACATAGTACAGTTGTGTACACTTACCATAAATGTAGATGTTCGAGTGTATTCACTGTTGCAGTCCTGGTTACCCTCCCTCCAGCCCCCTTTCTTCTTTTGGCTATACCTCTACTCTCACTTACTATGCTCTAAAAGCTTTTTGCTGTATTTGCTTTTTTGTTGGAGGTATATCCTTGTATTTATAGATTTAATTGCTTCCCATTGGGGGGCACTTGACATCTGGGGCAAGAAAAACTGATGTAATGGCTGCATGTTTTATACCCCTGACGAACTGACATCATGGAAGAAGGGACAGCAACCGACGCAGTACCCAAGACTTTATTAATCAGGCCAACTGAGGGCTACTGCAAGCAGATAACCCAAATGTAATGACTGCAACAGTGAATACACTCGAACATCTACATTTATGGTAAGTGTACACAACTGTACTATTTTCTTCCTCCTGTTATACATCCGATTGATTTTGTGATTCCACCAGGGTGGCTTGTTTTTTGAGTTAGTTCTGTACTACTTCCTGGTGGGTACAGGTGCCTCTGTGCAGCTATTAACATGCTTGTATAGGGGTTCTGTGAACAGTTCTGCATAGGCAGAAGAGTTTTCAGGGTTTATAGGGACTTGAAATTTTGCCAGGTTCTCAGTTAATAGCATGAGGTTAGCCCTAAAATAGTTCCTGAATATCCCTGGTTTAGCTGGCGGTCCAGGTTTTATTTTTACTTCGAAGGAGACCATTTTGTGGTCTGACATTACCAGGTCAGGCATTAGAGTAGGGTGTGTGCAGCATTTCAGTAGGTTGCACCCCTGGTTGGTGTATTTACTATCTGGTCCAGGAAGTTTGTGTTTACAAAATCCAGGAATCTCTTTACATGTATGTTTGTTGTTGTATAGGATTCCCAGTTAATTGTGGGATAATTAAAGTCACCCATGAATATGGTATTGGGTTGGATGGTTAATGTTTCTAATCAGCTGTAAAGACCACAGAAGTAACTCACCAAGAGGATCACTGGCCTCAAACAGATGCCCTATGCAGCTCGACTGAAGAAACTCCAGCTGTACTCGGTTGTATACCGCCTACTCAGAGGTGATCTCTGCCTGACATACAAGGCCATGTCCAACCCAAAACTGATGGTCATGCTCTACGTAAAGAAAAGTTTATCCCCTCGAGCCACACACTCTAGGGATCTAAACCTCACCACAACAATAAATAGGACATGCTGGAGGCAGGGGTGTAGCTATGATTTTCAAATTTGTACTCACAGCTCTCAAACTGCTACCCCCCTCCCCAGCCAAGCTAAGGCCATTCTCGTAATTCACGGTTCGCTCTTTTAGTGTCGATGAAGAGGCATTCACTTTAATGCCTCTTCAGTAATATAATATAAATTCACTCAAACTCGGTTCCTTGAATTGAAAATTAACTTGAAATGTCAGTTCTTTGAAAAATGCAGCATGGTAGTTGGGGTAGAGAATTTATGCTTTTGTTTTCTGTAACTAAGGTACAGGTTTTGAGCTTGAGTAAATTACTAACCACCTGCTACCCCTAACTAGGATGTTTCATTCACACACACACCCCTACCTACCTCTTAGTGCAAGAAATATGGACAAAGCCTAAAATAAACAGGGAAGATATTAAATAATGCTCTCGTGAACTTAGAAAGTTGCTAGAACAGGATTTGTGCTAGTATGAGAAAGTTGCTAGAATAACAGGATTTGTGCTAGTATGAATTTTTCTAAAGGATGTGAAGTCTGAAACTCAAATGTCTGTCATTATTTAGCAACTACAGCCTTCAATGATTTTCTAGAAAATCACAACATTTATGAGGAACAGACAAAAAATATGGGGCAAAAATCTGGACATTCTGCAAAATTTGGACAGTTGAGAGGTATGCTACCTACCTAACACACACACACACCTCTCAACCTCTTAGAGCAGCAAACTCATAAATAAAACAGGCAAAGGCCCAAAAATAAGGACATTTTTTTAAATATTGCTCTTATAAACTTAGAAAAGATAATAGAATAGTAGTAGGTCTTGCATTAGTACGAATTTTCTGAAAGGTATGAAATCTGAAACTCAAATGTCTGCCATTATTTTCTAACTTCAGTCTTTAACAATTTGCCACTAATTTGCCAGAAAACTGCAATTTTATGAAAAACGGGCCAAAAATGTGATGCAAAAATATAAAATTGCCAGACAATACAGCTGGGAACCTGTCAAAGAAGGGACACCATTTTAATATGAGCACAGTTAACTTAGAGCAGCTAACAAAATTAGAGAATCTACATGCATTTCTGAAATAAAAGTAATGTATAACTCTGATCATTACAGTTATTTGTAAAAGTAAACCCTCCACGTTTTCTTCCAAAATTGCTATTTTGCGGAGAGATTATTAGGGGGAGAGCAACATTTTGAGCCAAAATTGGGGACAGTTGAGAGGTTTGGATATTCCTAATTCTATAAAGCGATTTATTTGCACATACTTCTCAACCTCTTAATGCAGGAAATCTGGACAAGGCCAAATATATTGGGGGAGCATACAAACAGTACTAAAAATTGACCTTGTATAAACTTAAGACAGTTGATAGAATATCAGGTCTTGCTTTAGCATGCATTTTTCTGAAGATTATGACGTCTGAAACTTAACGTCGGTCATTATTTAGTGACTTCATTCCTAAATGATTTGCCAGAAAAGTTTTATTTTGCATTTTACAGCACGAACACCAATAAATATCTGCTAAACAAAGCAATGCAGTCTCACAATGAAACTAGACTTAGCATTAAAACTTCTCTGCCCTTGAAACTCACATTCATTGAGACAGCATTGAAACCCACATTCAAAGAAAATACATTTTGCCAATGGCAGATAAAGTAACTTTGGGCTGTTTTCAAATCATAGGCCCCTTGCACATGAAACATACACATGCTCTTTGATACACCTTCCATCATAAAAGTCTACTCAAACTTCTACAGTCCACCAGTATCAGTAAATATGCACAATCTCTGAACTAGTAAAAGCCATCTACATAATTCCACATTAGAGAAATCTGTAACTAATGAAGAGGCTGCTGCTAGCAAACAACTTTATATTTCATGGTTTCATCTACAAATAATGTGCCTGTTGCCCTTGAGGAATAAATTGCCTATGTTGCATTAAAAACAATGATACGCTAGTAATATTGCAATAGGGAATGGATGGCAAACTGATAACAGGTTAATAGTTGCTACTAGATATCTTCGCCAAAACAGACTACAGCATCCACCCCCCCCCTTTACAACACAGTACAGTATCAGCAATGCATCTACCTACTGTGGGTGAAAAACCCGCAGCCTTCTGCATCAAAAGCAAGTACAGTACCTGTTGTGCTATTAACAGTACAAGCGGACTCAGCATAAGCAGCACTAAACTTAAGTTCCCCTGCAGCTCTCAGCTCCTTGTAAAATGTCGACACTCAGCTGTATCTCTGAACTTTGCAACACAAGAAATCTGGAAAAATGCAACATTTATTGGGGGTGGCAAAAGCCCAAAACCAGGGAAACATTTTAAACATTGCTTGTATAATTTTGGAAAGTTGCTAGAATAAAATGCTGCATTATCACCATGCATGTCTTGAACCCGAACCATATGCACTATAGTCAGTGCAACATACCACTATGCTAAATCAGCAGTTTGAAAAATAGGAAGACAAACTTAATGGCTATCATTTAGATAGCTCTCAACCTCTTAGCACAAAAAAACTGGACAAACAAAGCCAATAATGAGGGAATACAAATTCAGTTTTCACTTCACACCTTAGCACAAACAACCTGGACAAACAACAAAAACAATAATGGGAGAAATACAACTTCAGTTCTCACCATAGCTCACAACCATTAGAAAAGCAAATCTGAACAAAGTTCAGAAATGGTGGTGGTTAGGGACTTTAGCCTCTTCTTACCCTGAAGCAAAGGTACAGGGTTTGAGCCTGAACACCTATAACCTGCAGGTGTATTATGTGGGGGGCATTTACACACACACACACACACACACACACACACACACACACACACACACACACACACACACACACTTGCCTTCTCAGCGCTTGCATACACTTACTTCAATTGATACACACAAAATTGCCTTCTCAGCACTTGCATACACTTACTTCAATTGCCACGCTTGCATACACTTACTTCAATTGATTGCGATAATCCTCTGTTCGTTGCGCTTGCCTCAATGATAATCCTCTGTTCGTTCGTTGCGCTTGCATACTTCTGAATGCTCTTGCCAGTTCCAACTCAATGATAATCCATTTGCTTGTTTCCCGCTCGCAACCAGCCGGACATGATGTGAGCTCACTTCCGACTGGCTGGTATCCTCCTTAAAGGAGCCAACACCTCCTTAAATGTATGTACGTTTTTTTTGTTTTTTCAAAAAAGCTACCCCCCCCCTTCTAAAAAAGTTGTACTGAAATCAGTACAGTGCGTAGGCCTCCCGACGTCCCTGGCTGGAGGGATAGATTCCTGTCACAGAGACTTCCCATGCTTTGGAACAAGATTCCAATCTACATTAGGCAGAGCTCCTCACTAACACTCCTCAAGAGAAACCTTGACGAGTGGATGGGAAACCGAAAGTTTACCCCGGGGATCACTTCAATGGCTCTGCTGGACAGAGGCACAGGGAACTAATCTAAGGGGGCGGCGAAAGCCAACACATTCTGGCTAGGCTTATAAATGCCTTTGGGCAGATAGCCTAGTACCTATCTATGAACCTTTAAGTTTAAATACATGGTATAGGTTACTCTGTGCATTGTGTGTCATTACTCTGTGGTGATAGTTAAGTGTAGTTTTTGTCAGTACTTGTAGAAATCAGGTTCCAAGATACTTCACTGGGGAAAAAGACAGGTCAGTCTCTGGAAATTTTACTGAGTCTAGCACAAGTCCCAAACATTGTGGGTTTTCTGCTGCCTTTGGTTTATTGCTTCATATGTGTATTGCATTTTCCTTGCTGTTGTGGCCTGGCTTATGCTTGAAACTGGTCTTAATTAGGCTGGAGTTAATAAGTGCTATTTCTGGCCGCTCTTTTACTCAGTCACGTGGTTTCTTCATAACTCTTGTGAAGACCCGTACAGAACATGTCATTGTTTTCCAGCAGAGGTGCTAAAATTGTTTACACACACGCATGCACGCACAGGCTCAAAATTTGGTGTTTCATAAGCTGTTTCATCCTGTTGTTGAAGTAGGTTTGCATGAATGGAGTGAAATTTTCTAGGTTAAAGCAGCTTAATTATTTTCTGGATTTGAAATGTTGACTTAGCAGGGAACAGAAAATTGTTGTAGGAAATTCAGAGGATGAAGCTTGTCAGAAACAGCAGTGCTTAACTTGAATGTCTACCATTGTTAAACTATTCCAGGGTACCCTCTGGTTCGACATTAAGTAATGTGACCTTTGAAGTCGATGTTTCAGTTAATTCTTTTTTCCCTCTTTTGTGTGCACTGGTTGAATAAACAATACTCGGAGCATTTAAAAACAAGGAGAGAAAGAGAGGGAAATTGCTTCCCAGGGAAAATTAGCTCATATCTTTACAGTTTTTCAGCTGCTGAAACAAGTTTACATCTGAGCAATGCCCAGTTTCGTTCTTCAAATTTGGAAGATCGGGGTATGGATTGCTATATTGTAGTTTTCTTGAAGTTAACAGTTCATACTGTGAAGATTGGGTGAAGATAGATGAAGGCTACCAGTCTAGCCAGATAGAATTTTGGAGGTAATTAATTCTGTCATCTGTAAATATTAATGTGAGCCAAAGGCTTGTTGTCTTAAATGGTAAAAATAGTATTACATGTGGAACTGGAAAAATGTAGCAACATTGCCCTCTACTGACCAAGTAAAACATGTTGTGACCCTTTGATGTAAACACGGCTCTGGCCAGTCTAGATGAAGGAATTCTTGCTATTGTTTTAAGGCCAGATGTAATGGCCAGAATTTGCATGCATAAATGTCCTTAATGGCTTTGCTTCCTGACCTGGTGTGAGCTTACTAAAGAATGTAGCCTGTTAGCCTGGGAACCCCAAGGAAGTGTGAAGAATGAGTAATATGAACCAAGGATGTGATTTTGAAAACAGAGAGAATCAGAGAGCATTAAGCATTTTTGTCTTGACCATCCAACTCAGCACTGTCTTGCTCTATATGTAAGTTTATCTTAGACTTGTGTTTTCTCTTAGAAATAACTAGAAAGATTAGACTTGTGTTTTTCTGTGATGTCAGAACTGCACTACTGAATTATTTTAAGCATTTCTCTGTGATCTCTGAACTCTTGACTAGCACCGTGTAGTAAAAAGTATTGATTTGTGTTTTGACTATTTGTTATTAAATATTTTTAAACTCTTTCAACTGTGACTGTTTTTGTAGAGTTAATTTAAGCTCTGTAGAGTACTTGCATGCCTTTGGTAAAATTGTACAAAGCTACCCTAATAGCTTTAGCCCTAGGCTATACTACCAATTGGATAATAATATTCCACAGTAATAATTGGACACCCTTTTAAGGGCCTTTGAGTAGCTGATAAATATTAGTGAGTGGTACCAGCTGATACTACTGCATAGTCTGGGAAAAGGGGGCACAGCTAGAGAACCTGTGCCAGCCTTTCCCAGTAGTGTCTTTGTGGTTGTATAAACTCTTCTCAAAGTGTGTATGTGTGTGTGTGTGTGTGTGTGTGTGTGCTAATTTGGCAGGGACACAAAGCACTGGTTGGACAGAGAGGGTGCTAGAGGTTTTAGCTTGCCCAGTAGGCTGAGATTTGGACCATATAGCTATGCCAGTGGGGAGTCTTATTGGGGACCTGGAGAGCAAGGGAGAGACCAGCCCCGGACTGACTGTGATCTCTGTGTGCTCTTAAGGAAAATTGCACTTTACTGTGTGCATTTGTTATCCTTTCTGCCTATATGAGACTCCCCTCACTGATGCTAATGGTGAGGATTGAGGCTCCTTGATTGCTGGGCCAGGGCACAGGCATCACATATTAACTGTTTGGAAGTGGTGGGATATCCATATCACATATTAATTGGTGGCAAATACTAATTGGCTTGTAGTGGTGTGGATAGAGTGAATTCCTGTACCTTGTGTACAGAGAGCTTTGAAGGTGTTTTGTACTCTAAATCTGCCACGCAGTGAATACTCAGATTTCAGATCACAATTGTTTTATTTCTTTTGTTAGCTTACTTAGTCAAGGTGAGCAGACAGCATGTCAGTAGAGGAGTATGGAAAGCTGACTAGCAGCCAGCTGGCTGAGATGTGCCAGGCTAGGGGACTGGTGCATGGAAACCTGACTAAGGCAGACCTGATTGCAGCCTTGGTTACAGCTGCATCAGAAAACAGCAACCAGGAGGACAATCAGAATGGCAGTGAAGATGTAATACCCTCTGAGAATGGACAGCTCAACTTTCTGCAGAGGACTTAAAAATCCATCTGGAGCTAAATAGACTTGAGTTGGAGGCCAGGCGTTTGGAGATAGAAGCAGCTGAGAGACTCAGGAGTCTACAGGCTGAGGAGAGTGAGAAACTGCTACGCCTGGAAGCCGAGATAAAGGAGCGGCAGAGGAAGCATGAGAAGGAAATGTTCACTCTTCACCAGAGTCATGAAGGTAATGGGGAAGGGAGTAACTGGACCCCAGAAGCATAAAAGGTCATTAAATTTCTTCCGCAGTTTAAAGAGGGGGATAATTTTGATAGTTTCTTTCATATGTTTGAGAGGGTATGCAAACAGTGTAGTGTTGACCAAAGGCTCTGGGTACGGTTTCTGACCCCCTTACTCCATGGTAAAGCTGTAACTGTTTTGTCAAAAAATGTCTGATATTGCATGTTTTGATTATACTGCTGTTAAAAATCACTTGCTAGAATTGTTTAAACTAATACCTGAAATGTATAGGAAAAAGTTTCATGAGCATAGACGCAAGGCAGATAAAAGTGTGTGTGAATATGTTGCTGAACTGGGCACTTATTTCCATAGGTGGGTGAGTGGATGTTAGGTCACCACTTTTGAAGGGCTGGCAGACCTTTTGGTGAAGGAACAAGCACTTAGCACTTTATCTGAGGACATGAGGCTCTGGTTAGCTGATAGACAATGTGCTACTTCAGATGAGTTGGGGAAGAAGGGAGACCTATACCTGGAAAGTAGGGCAGCCCTGCACAGGAAAGGGACTCCCATTACTGCTCATGGGTTTAAAGGAACCCATGGTGGGCAGCACAGACTGCCCCAACAGAATCTGCCAATAGCAGGGGAAGCCACTAGTCTAGGTACACGCCCAGGACCTAGGGTTTAATGCTTTAAATGCAACCAGTGGGGCCATGTGGTATACAGATGTCCATGGAGGCAAGGTGAGGAACAAAAGGTGTGGGAGCCAGTAAGTGGGAAAGACAAAATGCCAATAGTAGGTTGTCTTGAGACAGCAAGGGTACCAAACTACCATCCTGCAAATGTCCTGATAGTGAAGGATTTTAATGAGGCAGTACCATGTGCTTATCCAGTTACATGCAGTCAGGCTAGGAGACAAGCATGTAGGTCTGGTAGCCTGGGGAAGACCCAGACAGACTGCATATTTGCATCTGGGACTGGTGAGATGGATACCTCAGAGCGGGAGCTACCCTGTAGCAGTGAGAATGAAGGTGAGCCACAACTGCTTGGTGGTACTGTGATGGTCCCTTGGACAGAGTGACTGCAAAGGTAGAGGTGAGTAGTAGTACCCAGGCTGACAGTGAGGCACCACTGTCAGAGGAGGCCAGACTTCCTGTGGAAGGGAAGCTGGGAAGGGTTATGAGGAAAGAGTTGAGACAGGCTCAGCTCTCAAACCCTACATTGCAAGACCTGAGGCAGGTAGCTAGGGAGGCACCTGATTCTCATGGAAAGAGGGAATCTGTATACTGGGACAAAGGGTTACTATACAGAGAGTGGTCCCCTGAGAGAGGGCTAGAAGATGAGAGAGTACAGCAGTTGGTAGTGACTAGAGCCTACCACCTGGCGCTTCTAGCCATAGCCCATGATATTCCCTTTGAAGGTCATATGGGCATAAAATGTACAAAGAGGCGTATTATGCAGAACTTCTATTGGCTTGGAATTTCCAGAGATGTAATAGGGTACTGCAGGACCTGTGAGCAGTGCCAAAAGGTAGGCAAGGCAGGAGACAAGGTGAGAGCTCCTTTGATGCCTTTGCCTGTGGTTGAGGAGCCATTTCAGAGGGTAGCTATGGATATTGTGGGTCCTCTGAGTACCCCAAGTTCCACAGGGAAAAATACCCTAGTGTTAGTGGATTATGCTACACGATACTTTGAGGCGGTGGCCTTGTCCTCCATTGAGGCAGAGAAAGTGGCAAATGCTTTGTTAGACATTTTCAGCAGGGTGGGTTTCCCAAACGAAATACTGACTGACAGAGGTGCCAATTTCATGTCAGACCTGCTGGCTTGTCTGTGGAAGTCCTGTGGGGTGAAGCACATGAAGACCACCCCCAGACAAATGGTCTTGTTGAGAGGTTAAACTCTACAATCAAGTCCATGCTACGGGCATTTGCAGATCATTTTAAGAAGGGAGTGGGACATATATTTGCCCCATCTGTTTGCTTACAGACAGGTTCCCCAGGAATCCACAGGTTTTCACCCTTTGAGTTGCTGTATGGGCATAGGGTGAGGGAACCTCTAGATTTAATTTGAGATGAGTGGGAAGGTGAGTGCGAGTCTCACAAGGAGTCTGTTGTGGCATACATCCTAAACCTCAGGACAAGGCTCAGGGAACTCATGGGCTTGGCCCAGGAGAACCTGGCAGAAGCCCAACGACAGAAAAATGTGTGGTATGACAGGAATACTCGAGCTCGAGAGTATGCTGTGGGGCAGCATATAATGGTTCTCATTCCTGTCAGACACAACAAACTGCAAGCAGCTTTGGAGGGACCCTACGAGGTGGTAAGAAAGGTAAAGTGATGCTAACTACGTGGTGGAACAGTTAGGCAGACAGCAGGGGCACAAATTGTACCATGTTAACATGATGAAACCTTACCATGTTAGGGAGGCCGTTGTGTTTAGCATTTGCAGTGGATTGCAGGAGGAGTCTGACGGAGATCTGGGGACTGATCTCCTCAGTGAGGCTCGGGCTGACACCTCAGTGGAAGGGGTAACAATGTCCCAGCAGCTATCTCCTACCCAGGTTCGAGAAATCCGAGCAGTGTTGCAGGAATTTGGAGGCATGTTCATTGGGAAACCAGGGTGCACCCACCTGCGGCAGCACCAGGTGGATACAGGATCCGAAAGGCCTATTAGGCAGGCCCCTTATAGAGTGCCTGAGAGTGTCAAATAGACTCTGAGGGAGGAGGTACAGGAAAAGTTGGAACTAGGGGTGATTCAACAGTCCTACAATCCCTGGGCCTCCCCATGATAGCAGCACCAGGTTCTGTGTGGACTACAGGAAATTAGTCACACACAGTCAGATGCTTACCCCATGCCTAGGACAGATGAGGCCCTAGAGCAGCTGGGTGGGGCTAAGTATCTTACAACCATTGATCTTACCAAGGGTTACTGGCCGGTGCCCTTGACTCCCAGTGCAAAAGAGAAGTCAGCCTTTGGGACTCCTTTTGGCTTGTATGAGTTCACAAAGATGCCCTTTGGGATGAAGAATGCCCCAGCGACATTCCAGAGGATGGTAGATCATATCCTATCAAAAGCAGGAGGGTTTGCCCTTGCTTACCTAGATGATATTGCCATCTACAGCCATTCCTGGCCAAAGCACCTTCAGCATGTCAGGGAGGTGCTGGGCAGACTATAGAGGGCAGAGTTGACCATTAAGCCGAGCAAATATCAGGTGAATATGGCAGAGGTCTCCTACCTAGGACATAGAATAGTGAGTGGTAATATAAGGCCAGAACCTGCCAAAGTGGAAGCCATTCAGGCATGGCCTGCACCTGTTTCTAAAAAGCAGATGAGTGCATTTGTAGGGACAACAGGGTACTACAGAAAGTTTGTCCCCAGTTATAGGAGCATAGCTGCTCCCCTCACGGACCTGACAAGGAAGAACAGGCCAGATAAGGTAGTGTGGATGCTAGCATGTGAGCAGGCATTCCAGAAGCTTAAAGAAGCTTTGGGAGGACCCCCTGTGTTAGCCAGTCCAGATTACAGCAAAGAATTTGTTGTGCAGGTGGATGCTTCGAACCATGGCGTGGGGGCTGTACTTAGCCAGATTTCTTCAGAGGGAGAAGAGCACCCAGTGGTTTATCTCAGTTGTAGGCTCGAACCAAGGGAGGAATGCTATGCAGCTGTAGAAAAGGAATGTCTAGCTATAGTGTGGGCACCGCAGAAACTTCAGCCTTATCTGTATGAAAGAAAATTCACTGTTATGACCGATCACAACCCCCTAACATGGTTAAACAGAACCAGCCAGCAAAATGCCAAGTTGCTAAGATGGAGCCTGGGGTTGCAAGCATATGATATGTCTGTGCAGCATCGCAGTGGGATTAGCAATGCCAATGCAGATGGGCTCTCAAGACGGAATGGGGTAAGATATACTCAGATAGGCCTAACCATCTCAAGCAGCAAGGGTCACTTGAAAAACTAGCTTGAGTTCTTTGGGGGGGGGGATATGTGAAGACTGGTTGAAGATAGATGACGGCTGCCAGCCTAGCCAGATAGAATTTTGGAGATAATTCTGTCATCTGTAAATATTAATGTGAACCACAGGCTTTTTGTTTTAAATGGTAAAAATAGTGTTACGTGTGGATCTGGAAGAAATGTGACAGCAGTGCACTCTAATGATCAAGTAAAACATGTTGTGACCCTTTGATGTAAACATGGCTCCGGCCAGTCTAGATGAAGGTATTCTTGCTATTGTTTTAAGGCCAGATGTAATGACCAGAATTTGCATGCATAAATGTCCTTAATGGCTTTGCTTCCTGACCTGGTGTGAGCTTACTAAAGAATGTAGCCTGTTAGCCTAGGAACCCCAGGAAAGTGTGAAGAATGAGTAATGTGTACCAGGAATGTTATTTTAAAAACAGAGAGAATCAGAGAGCATTAAGCATTTTTGTCTTGACCATCCAACTCAGCACTGTCTTGCTCTATATGTAAGTTTATCTTAAACTTGTGTTTTCTCTTAGAAATAGCTAGAAACTAGAAAGATTAGACTGTGTTTTTCTGTGATGTCAGAACTGTACGTTAAGTATTTCTCTGTGATCTCTGAATTCTTGACTAGCACTGCGTAATAATAAGTATTGTCTTGTGCTTTGACTATTTGTTATTAAATATTTTAAACCCTTTCAACTGTGGCTGTTTATGTAGAGATAATTTAAGCTCTGTAGAGTACTTGCATGCCATTGGTAAAATTGTACAAAGCCACTCTAATAGCTTTAGCCCTTGGCTATACTAACAATTGGATAATATTGCACAGTAATAATTGGACACCCTTTTAAGGGCCTTTGAGTAGCTGATAAATATTAGTGGGTGGTGGCAGCTGATACTACAGTATAGTCTGGGAAAATGGGGCACAGCTGGAGAACCTGTGTCAGCTTTTCCCAGGAGTGTCTGTGTGGTTGTAGAAACTCTTCTCAAAGTAAGTGTGTGTGTGTGTGTGTGTGTGTGTGTGTGTGTGTGTGTGTGTGTGTGTGTGTGTGTGTGTGTGTGTGTGTATGTCAGCTACTTGGGCAGGGACACTAAACAGTGGTTGGACAGGGAGGGTGCTGGAGGTTTTAGCTTGCCCACTAGGCTGAGATCTGGACTTTGTAGCTGTGCCAGTGGGGAGTCGTATTGGGGACCTGGAGAGCAAGGGAGCGACCAGCCCCGGACTGACTGTGATCTCTGTGTGCTCTTAAGGGAAATTGCACTTTACTGTGTGTATTTGTTATCCTTTCCTCCTATATGAGACCTCCCTCACTGGTGTTTGGTGGTCATTATTGAGGCTTTGATTGCTGGGCCAGGGTACAGGCATCACACATACTTTGACTAAACTTACAGTTAAAGGAACTTTTGAGAAGCTCAGCAACTGTCAGATCCTCAGTACTGATGAGAGGCTAGCAGTGTCCCACTTAAATGAAGTGGAAAGTTTGCAGTCAGCCACCTCTTCGTCCAGATGATTTTCAAGGTTACTAGGGAAGTACTCTGCTTGATATGCAAGGGCAGCCTCGTCCAGAAAATGTGAATGTGCTGGATTAGATACTTGTCAAGCCATCTGTTATTGATTCGATGGTATAGATTTAAATCCCTAGAATAGATGATGTTAAGTTGTCCCATCTCACCTTCGTTCTTGCTGTTTGGGTTCAGAGCCGAGACTCTGCCTACTTCTGTAGCTCGATAGCTATTTACTGGCTCAAGGCTAACCCTAATCCCAGAATGCCCAGCGTCAGCTACCCAGATCTCGTTTGCCGCTTCACCTGCGAGGTTGCTTCGTAACTGGCTCAGGTTTAGTATAGTTTTTTTCTATGATTATAATTTTTGTTTATTCTTAAAAAATTGTCAAGTTTTTGTCTAGATATAGCAATTTATCTCTTATCGCCTTTCTTGTGTGTGTTGTAGCTTTGTTGGCCATAGCTCCATATCTCGCAGGCCTTCTGTTTCCCCTGAACTTGTTTAAATTAGAGAGTCCCCCCCCCCCCCCCACAGGACAACCATTTAAATTAGAGGCTCTCCTTTCTATTCCTTAACTGTAAAATAAATAAATAAATAATAATAAAAAAAAAAGATGTTTGTTTTTTAGTATAGTAGTGTAACATGTCTAAAGAGGCCAAAGTTTCTGGCTTCAAAAAGTGTGACTCATGCTGTCAGAAAATGTCTCTGACAGATGGGCACACTAGCTGTGTTTATTGTTTAGGGGCTGTGCACTTGCAGGACTCCTGCTCTATCTGTCATGCATTTAGTCCAAGGGTCCTGCAGGAGCACAAAAACAAATTAATCCTTCGAGGATTATTGAAACCACAGGATTCCCCGGCTAAAGGTTTTGAGCCAATGAAATTGTCTAAGTCTTTCAAGCCGTCAGCTCCATCCTCGGAACTGACTCCTGGGCTTGAAGAACCAAGTTTGTCAGTGCCGACTAGCATCGACATGTCATCTCCTCCCTTGGCTCCAACTGCTTCTACGGAGCCATCTCGGAGCCACAAGTGAGCAAGATCTCCTTCTTTGGAGCTGATCCGCTCGGTGCCACAGTCATCACTCTTCATCCCACTCCTCTCGATCCTCCAAGTTATCGGATCAGGACGTGGAGAGAGTACTCAGCAGGTTGCTTAAACCACAGGCCCTTGCAAAATTACTTTCCAGTCCACCTCAGCAGGTTTAGTCTCCATCCACTTCCATCTCCATTCCTCCTCCTACTACACTTGGTTCGGAGCCGGAGACCATGGACAAGCTGATAGTAGAACCGGCCGTGCCGATCACCTCCTCTTCAGTTCCGACCACTTCGATTGTTCCGTCCATCGAGGGATCTGTGCACCGAAGCTCTCATTGGCTCCGTGGTGAGGAAGTGGCATCGGTCCCTTGTCCGACCTCGCTTTCCCTCTCGGAGCTTCATCACAGGTGAGCTTGGCTCCCAAATCGGTCTCTGAGCCATCGCCTTCGACGCAGAGAAGGACTCCCATCTCTTCGGAGCCGGAGCTTTCTTTGCCTCGGGATCGTGATGCCTTCAAGGTCATGCAGAGTGTGCTATCCCCTGAAGCAGCCCTACTATCAGCCCCATCGGCTGCTTCTCTTGTGGTGCCTGTGCCAACCTCTGTTCCTCCACTGGCCTAGAAGCGTAGGGAACCTATGCCCCAGGACACCCCATTGGGTGACCCATCTTCTTCCGAGGCCTCCCCTGATCACTCAGAGGAGCCTCCTCGGAAGAGAAAGTGCAAGAGGAAGCACCTAGACTCCCTTGAGTCTGTCACCTCAGATACAGACCTGGATGAATCGGAAGGGTCCCCATGTCCCCTTTTGAATATGTTTCCTTTTCAGACAGCCTTGAAATGCTTAGGCAGAGGGGTGGCTGGTCTTTCCTGGCCCCTACGGAGGACGAGTCTGTATACCTAGAGGCATTTGGTTCCCGGCCCTCCACCTCCTGGGTGTCTCCACCTTTTGATCCACTAATTTCTGTAGTGGCTTGAAAGGCTTGGTCAGCTCCGGATTCCATGGAACCTACTCCGAGGAGACCAAATAAGTTCATAACAGCCCCCCAGGACAAACAATTTCTCTCTAAAGGTGTGCCAGTTGATGCTATGGTCTTGGCAGGAGCCACCAAGAAAGAGTTAGTAGAAACTTCATCTGTCCATCCACCAAACAGAGAGTCTGGGACGATGGACAGATATGGGAAGCAAATGTTTTCCTCAGCGACCTTCTCAATGAGGTCCCTGAATTATCTCTCTCATTTTACACGACTTCAAAGGGATCTCCTAAAAGAGCTTGGAGATACCCTACAAGATCCTACAGCTGAGGGAGCATCAGCCAAAATAGCTTCCCAGCTTGCGACTCTTAATTCTATAGTCAACTCCTCCATGAAGTTGATTTCCTATGCAGCCGATGGAGCGAGCAGAGCTGCAGGTACAGGAGTGGCTCTCGGGAGACGTGCTTCGCTGCGGCTGTGTCAGTTTACGGAACCCTTTCGGGCATCCTTCACAAATACTCCCTTTGATGGCTCCTTGCTTTTTGGGTCTCAGGTGAAAGACACGCTTACCAGGAGCGAGCAGGAAGGCAAGACTCTCTCTGCCATGGGAGTCAGTTTTTCCACTCCTAACAGACCTTATCCCAAAGATCCGAAGGGTGGAAAGATGTGGTTTTGGAAGTTCCAGGGACCGTTGCCTGACACACGTGGTGATTTTTTTCCCCCAGGGGCAGAGGGGGAAACAACAACAATGGCAGACGCTGCCCTCGTGGCAGAGGGGGACTGCAAAATCAGGGTGACAGAGAAACTTTCTCTGCCAAACCCTTCCAGCATCCCTGACAGGTTGCCTGACTGCTCACTTCTGGAGGCAGTCGGTGGAAGACTTTCCCTGTACCCAAAAGCCTGGCAAAATATAACGAGACAAATGGGTACTATCTGTCATATGCGGAGGTTACAAAATCCTCTTTCATCAACCCCCTGTAAAGTGAAAAAAGTCCATCCCAAATGTCCCACCCAATCTAAAGGATCAAGCAGTTATTCAAGTTTCAAAACTGCTAGAAAAAAGAGCCATTCAAGAAGTCCCTGCAGACCAACTAGGATCCTGAACTTACTCAAGATTCTTTTTAGTACCAAAAAAGACAGGGGACTGGAGACCAATACCAGATCTCAGCAGATTGAACAAATCTGTGCAAAAAGAAAAGTTCCGGATGGTAACACTGCAGTCCATTCTCCCCTTTCTGGGTCAGGACAACTGGATGTGCTCCATAGATATTCAGGATGCGTACTACCATATCAAAATGGTGAGACACTCTAGGAGATTTCTTCGCTTCTGGGTAGGGGCCAGTCATTATCAGTTCAGAGCTCTGCCCTTTGGTCTCATCATAGCCCCCAGGGTGTTCACTAAATGTATGGCAGTAGTCACAGCTCACCTGAGACGTCAAGGATTCCAAGTGTTTCCCTATGTAGACAACTGGCTCTTATCTGCTACCACCAGGCATCAACTCTTAGAGGCACGGGATTATACAATATCAACCTGCACCCAACTAGGCATTACAGTAAATTCCGAAAAATCTGCCTTGTTGCCCTGTCAATCTGTTAAATATATAAAAGCAGAATTAAACACAAAACATATGTTTGCAAGGTTACCTCAGGAAAGAGTTTTCTCTATTCGCCAACAAGTGTCATTTCTAATGCAGAGCAGAAAGGTCCAAGTCGTACATGTCCTGCAAGTTCTAGGCTCCATGGCAGCTGCCATTCTTCTTGTACCATTAGCGCGTCCTTCAGTGGCTTCTCTTCACACAGTGGTCCTTCCAGGAACTACCCATGTCTCACATGATCCTGATTACAGAAACATGCAAAAGACACCTCTCTTAGTGGATGGTCTCCCCACTGGTGACTCAGGGCAGACCTTTCATTCAACCCCCTTCGGTAGCCACAGTGACCACGGACGCTTCTCTGATAGGGTGGGGGGCATTATCTAGGCAGGACAGTCCAAGGCATGTGGCAACCTCAAGTACCATCTGCATATCAATGTCCTAGAGATGAGAGCGATGCTCCTAGCATTGCAAGCTCTTCAAGGCTCTCTTCCTTCCGGGACTATTGCTATCCAAACAGACAACATGTCAGTTGTGTGGTACATCAACAAGCAGGGCGGGACCAGGTCCTTGTGTCGAGAAGCCATCAGGCTATGGCAATGGGCGATTTCCTCCCAACGTTTTCTGACAGCAATGCACATCCCTGGGAAATCCAACGTAATAGCGGACAGGCTCAGCAGGGCTATCCTCATGCCTCACGAGTGGTCTCTGAATCAGGAAGTTGCGGACCTTATCTTCCACAAATGGGGCCAGCCTTGCTGCGATCTATTTGCCACCCCCCTCAACAACTAATGCAGCAGCTACTTCTCCCTGCTTCCTCCTCCAGGTCAAACTCCCAGGGACGCTCTAGTCCACGATTGGCCTCAGGGACTCCTTTATGCATTTCCCCCTTTTCCCCTAATTCCAAGATTCATACAGAAAGCAAAATCGTTGGGTTGCAAAATGATCCTCATTGCCCTATATTGGCCTCGACAGATATGCTTTCCTTTTCTGCACCTTCACCTTTTAGACCAGCCCTGGATTCTGGACCCAGTGCCAGATCTGTTGATTCATCAGTCAGGCTGGTTACACCAATCCCTTCAGACTCTTAACTCACAGCTTGATTTCTCCACTTCCTACCTTAGCCAGGCTTCCAAATATCTCCCTAGCAGTTCGCGATATTGTTGTATCCTCTCATAAGTCAACTACGAGAAAGACTTATGTTAGCAAATGGCAAAGATTTTCTTACTGGGCAGAATCTAGAAAATTTTACCCCTTTTTAGCCACAGTCCATCAAATTCTAGAATTTCTAGCAGAGCTTTTTCAGTCAGGTGCAGCTGCTGCTACCATCTGGGTACAACTGGCAGCCATATCTAATTTTCTTATTGGAATTCTTAATTCTAACATAATGTCTCATAAGCTCTGCAAAGCCTTCATGAGAGGAACATCTCTTCTTAGACCCCCAGTGAGGGATCCTCCTCCTCCTTGGGATCTCAATTTAGTTTTGACTTCTTTTAAACCAGCAGTTTCATGTCCCTTAAAATTTCTTTCTTGGAAAACACTTTTTCTAGATGCTATTACCTCAGCTAGACGTGTTTCAGAACTCCAAGCACTCTGCGTTCATCCTCCATATATGATGTTTCAAAAAGCTAGAGTTTCTCTGAGAACCAACCCATCCTTCATCCCAAAAGTCTGTTCAGAAAATTTAAATCAATCGATTGATGTCCCCGTCTTCTTTCCCAATTATAGCAACAAGGCAGAATATGGTCTTCACCAACTGGATGTACACAGACAATTACGTTTTTGCCTCCATAGGATCAAAGAGCTAAGAAAGTCATACCAATTATTTCTCTCCTATGCTCACAGTAAACAAGGCCTTCCAGTTTCTAAGGTGACCTTACCCAAATGGTTATCTGACACCATTGCCTTTATTTATCAGTTAAGGCATAAACATATACCAGCAAAACTGAAAGGTCATCCTACTAGAGCATTAGCCACGTCTGTAGCCTTTCAGTCCAAATTGGCCATAGACTCAATTTGTGCAGCTGCCACTTGGGCAAACCCTCATACCTTTATTTCTCATTACAAAGTGGATGTGGTCTCCTGGAGCAGGGCTTCCTTTGGTTCCACTGTTCTGAAGAGTCTGTTCCAATGAGCCACCCCAGGGTCTTTAAGTGCTAGGGACGCTGTCCCAAACAGCAAGAATGAAGGCGAGATGGGACAACTTAACATAAAGAAGTTATGTACCTAGCAATAACGTTCCATGTTAGTTGTCCTTCATCTCGCCTTCCTTCTTGCGTCCCCCCCTCCTTCCCCCTTCCTGGAGGATTGAGAGGAGTTCATTATGGTTTCACTGGCTGATTTCCTTTTTCTTGGTTCACACGCCAGGTAATTTTATGACAGTTTACTCTGATCTGTTATTTTGGTAAATCGGTTTTAGGTTACTGGTTACTTTATATGTCTAGTGTGCGCTATCACAAACGAGATCTGGGTAGCTGACGCTGGGCATTCCAGGATGAGGGTTAGCCTCGAGCCAGTAAATAGCTCTCGAGCTATAGATGTAGGGTGAGTCGGGCCGATGATCGGCTCCGAACCCAAACAGCAAGAAGGAAGGTGAGATGGACAACTAACATGGAACGTTATGATAGGTACTTAACTTCTTTTTTGCTTTACCATTGGTTTTGCTTAGGTGATGGAGTTCAAAGATTGCTGGGTCATTCGTAGCATGGAAGCATGTTCAACATTTTTTTTAAATGTTCCATTTGCAAATGTAATGTGAATATTTTATGGGTGGTACAGTGGTGCAGCAGTTAGCATTGTCGCTTCACAGCAAAACGTTCTCCAGGTCGATTCTTGGCTGAGGTGCCTTCTGTGCGGAGGCTGTATGTCCTTCCTCTTTTCGCATGGTTTCTTCCAGGTTCTGCGGTTTCCTCCCACATTCCCAAGACATGGTGCAGGTGGATTGGACACTCTGAACTGGCGTGTGTGTGTGTGTGTGTGTGTGTGTGTGTGTG
>NC_056731.1:1599543711-1599548711 GCF_019279795.1 Protopterus annectens
CTGCCTTTCCCTCATCAATGGCCTTGGTGACTGTTTCGAAGAAGTCGACCAAGTTCAAAAGGCATGAATCTGCCCTTGAAGCCGAACTGGGTCGGGTCCAATGTCTGCAAGTCCCCTATATCTTTGTTTATGAGCTCCATTATGATCCTCTCCATAGCTTTGCAGACTAGACTTGTTAAGCTTATGGGGTGGTAATTACCAGGGTCCGTAGAGGCACCGCCTTTGTGGAGTGGGACCACAGTTGCCGTACGCCACTCCTTGGGCACGTATCCTGTGGTAAGGCTGAGATTAAACAGCTGCCTTATGTGCGGGTTTAATTCCTCATTTAGCTCATGTAGCACACAGCCGAGGACACCATCCGGTCCCATTGATGCTGTGTTTTTAGCTTTAGAGAGAGCAGCTTTCACCTGCGCATTTGAGATGTCTGGGAGGCTACACTCCGCTGGGATAGTTATCTCTCCTTTAGGGGAGAGGGGTGAAGTTTGCACTGAACCTGTCTGCCAGTATGTTGGCAACGTCTGTGGGTTCAGTGATTTTTGTATCATTTTGGACTAATTCTGAGCATATCTGGGAGTTTCCACCCAGGTTCCTAACATAGCTGAAAAAGGCCTTATGAGTGTCCTTTGAATCCATGGCAATTTTTCTTTCAAAATTGGCCTTAGTTGATTTTATGAGTGCTCGTATTTTTTTACTAATAATGATCAGGGGTGACTTCCCTTTTATGGATTTTGTTCTATCATGTAATAGCTTTCTCCTCTTATTGTAAAGTTTGTTAATGGCTGGGGTCCACCAGACTGGACGTTTGCCCTTTGTGGAAAGAGTCTTGGTTTTATTTGGGATTGCCTGATCCATGCAGTCCTGGAGGTGTTCATAGAAGACATTTGTAAGGGCTTCCGCAGCTTGGGTTATGGTTTCCACTGTCTCAGGGGCCTTGAAGGATACCACACCAGTCTTGAGTAGTGTGAAGTTTGCTTTAGAGAAGTTTTTCATTGTCGTCTTTTTTGTTTGGGGTGGGGGCGGGATGTGGATTTCCAGTGAGATTAGTTTATGATCAGATCTCACCAATGAGGGATATACTTCCGGTGTGGAGCATTTTGTCCCCATGTTTGTGATAATGAGATATAGTATATTTTCTCCTCTCGTGGGAACAGTGACTAGCTGTTCCATGGCATTTGAATTTATGAACTCCAGGAACCGTTGGGCTAGAAAGTTAGGACTTGAGTAATGTTCCCAGTCTATATTCGGGTAGTTGAAGTCACCCAATATGATGGTGTTTGGTGATACATTTATACCCTCCAGTGTCTTCAGGAAGGCTGTGTGGGGTTTCTGAGTTTGAGAGGGTGGCCTGTAGCATGCTACAATTTGTAGAACAGTTTTGCCTATGGTTAGTTGCACCTGGATGGTTTCCGAAGCTTTGTGCGTTGCCACCAACCTGGAGGTGTGGGTATCCTTTATGAATATGGATACACCCCCTCCTTTTGTGGTGTGGTCTGGGTTTTGGGGCGGGCATGATATGAGGTAAAACCTAGTAGTGCGGGGTGCTCTCAGGAGCCTTGAACCAGGTTTCAGTTACAGCACAGACATCGATGTTCTCCATACTGAGAAGGGCCTTGAGTGCGTGCATTTTGAGATTTAGACTTCTGGCATTGAGCAGCATTACCCTCAGTTTCTTCCCATTTTTGTTTTCTAGGGTGGTAGGTTTAGAATTTGAGCCTTGCCTAAAAAGGCACTATGGGGTGGCAAGAGCCTTAGCCAATATCCGGAATCCCAGGGTGACAGGTGCAAGCCGTCCCTTCTTGAAGCAGCGTGGCTTGTCAAGCATGTCATCCCAGGCAGACAGACACTGGATCCCCTTTGAATGACACCAGACATTAAGCCAATTGTTAAAGCTGATCATCTTGTCTCTATATTGTGGCATCATTCTTGGTGAAGGAAGGATACTGCTCAGGGTTAGGGTCATACCTGCCTGGGCTGCATAATCATAGAGCTCCTCTATGTCTCTTTTCATGTAGTCCAGGGAGGTATGTCTCAGGTCGTTCACACCAGCATGGACAATGACTGTGTCATATTTGTACTTGCCGTGGAGTGACCCAGGTGCTTGTGTTATGTGGCGGATTCTAGCGCCCGATAGGCAGCTTACTGTGACCCTCTCCTTGTTCAGCCTGGTGAGTGGGACGTCAGTGTGTCTGACTATGGAGTCACCTATGACAAGTATGTTTGGTGTTGTATTTGGCCTTAAGGGCTGTGACTGCTTTGCACACTGCTTTTGTGGTTTATGTGTTGCTTGTGGGGTGTCTTGAGGTAGCAGTTGTTTGGGTGTCTGCTTTGGAGGCCTCTGCTATTTAGGTAAATTTTACTCAGAGCCTCCGAGTATGTCTTTGTGTGTTTATGTGTTTGATTCAGTGGTGTGGTAGCATTATGTGAGGCTGGTTTTGTGGTGTGTGTAGTTGCCTTCTCCTCCTGTCTGGTCCTGCCAGTCCTGAGTTGAGAGAGCTCAGCCTCCAGTTTGGCTAAATAGCTGCATCTCTCCTAAGTATTTGTGTTATGTGGGAGGAGGAGAGGGTTGTCTGTGTACATGAGGCAGTTATAACATTGCCTCAAGATTCCCAGATTCACCAGCTGGACCGGAGAGGAGATTGACATCTGACCTTTGGACATGCTAGAATAATATTGGGAATTCCTTAATAATTGAAAACAAGGGCCAGTGGGGAGTGAGGGTGTAGTGCTTTTAATTTTTAGTGCTGACTTATATAATTGCTTTAGTGAGCAAGTGCCAGGTAACTTGAGTGCAATGTGTTAAAAGTAACTAAATGCAAAAATGACAAACAGTAACTTTCTTTCAAGTGAAACAAGGAAATAAGTACAGTAAGCAATGCAGATATCACTAGTGATCCACAGAAGCGCTGAGAAGCCGCGTATTAGGTGGAATTAGCTTCCAGGGAAATAACAAGCAGACAAACAACAAGCATATAAACAAAGCTAGATTCAGCAGGCCTGGATCTAGTCTATGCTAGAGCAAACAAGGTGTACCAATTTCAGTAAGATACAGTTCAAATATTCAGGCACTATAAACCCTTAACCAGAAATTCCCAGCTCAGAAGGGCAGAGTCAGCCTCTTCTCCCACAAGAGTGCAGACCACGAACCTTCTTAATGTAAAATAACTGGCCTGAAGCCCAAGTGCCTAAACCAGAACTAATACACTTGGACACTGGGCTCTCAATCAGCAGTTCCCAACTTAGAAGGATGAAAGCTACCTGTCCTGCCACCACAGTGCTTGCCACAAACCTTCTTAATGTAAAACAACTGGTCTGAAGCCCAAGTGCTTAATCCAAAGACTTAGAATGATAGCTACACTTTAATCAAGTTACAACCAAGCAGTAATAAATACAATTGAATACTTTAGAGAATGTCTGGATTAGTGCTCAAGTTACACAAACAACGCTAGATCCAGCAGGCCCGAATCCAGTCTATGCCACAGCAAACAAGGCGCACCAACTTCAGTAAGAAGCAGTTCAGATATGCATGCACTATAAGCCTTTAACCAGAAATTCCCAGCTCAGAAGGGCAGAGTCCAGCCTCTCCTCCCACAAGAGTGCAGACCACGAACCCTCTTAATGTAAAATAACTGGCCTGAAAGCCCAAGTGCTTAAACCAGAATTAATACACTTTTAGAATAACAGACACTGAGCCCTCAATCAGCAGTTCCCAACCTAGAAGGATGTAAGCTACCTGTTCTGCCACAACAGTGCAGACCACAAACCCTCTCAGTGCAGAACAACTGGTCCGAAGCCCAAGTGTTTAAACCAAAAGGCTTAGAATGAGTTACACCAAGCAGTAATAAATACAATTGAGTATTTTTAAGATGATGCAAAAGTAAAATGAAGTAGGTAGAAACACAAGTACAGTAAAAGCAGATGAAAATGTTTTTTTTTTTTTTTTTTATCTGAACAAGTGCTGAGATCAAAGAAACAGATTTGTGAGCTGAAACTAGAAAACTGGCTAGTTATAAGAAAAAAAAACAAGCTAGAAGGCTTCCCTCAAACACAGAAGGGCTTGGGGGCTCAGAAGCCTATAAATAGTCTATACCACTTAACAGGAAAGGCAGGAAATGAGCTTAATTTTTTTTTTGTCTGTTTCCCAGATGCTCTCTTTGTACACAGTAGGAGTGCCTAAAATCAGAATATGATCTCACTGCACTCAGTTGAGTGAGCAAATGAGATGGGCCCAGAGGCAGGCTGAGAGGCGGGCAGTTTCAAGGCCACCAAGATTAACACCAAAACAAAAACAGGGAGGGTGGGTGAGAATAACTGAAGAGCAGAAAAACTGCCAGTTCAGTTAATATTCCTTCAACACAGTTTAAATCAAATTAAATACTGTATTTTTTTTTTTTAAAAAGTGCAGATAAAAGGAACTTAAATTCTCTTATACGTCCAGTTGAATATAACCAAGTTGTTAGCCGGCCAAAGCTGAGGTTTTTAAGCAGAAAAGATTTCACAATGAACCACTTAACTAGGCAAGGACAGGAAATCAAAGAATGTGGCTACCCCCACACCTGTAATTACTAGCAAATAACAAAATTTAGCAAACACTAGCTTCTGTTCAAGTTACTAAAGAGCAGAAGAGCAGAAAAACTGCCAGTTCAGTTAATATAAATCAAATTAAATACTGTATTTTTTTTTTTTTAAGTGCAGATAAAGGTACTTAAATTCTCTTATACGTCCAGTTGAATATAACCAAGTTGTTTGCCGGCCAAAGCTGAGGTTTTTAAGCAGAAAAGATTTCACAATGCACCACTTAACTAGGCAAGGACAGGAAATCAAAGAATGTGGCTACCCCACACCTGTAATTACTAGCAAATAACAAAATTCAGCAAACACTAGCTTCTGTTCAAGTTACTAAAGAGCAGAAGAGCAGAAAAACTGCCAGTTCAGTTAATATTCCTTCAACACAGTTTAAATCAAATTAAATACTGTATTTTTTTTTTTTTAAAAGTGCAGAT
>NC_056731.1:1599553711-1599561211 GCF_019279795.1 Protopterus annectens
CACATAGAAGGATTTCCTGACTGTTATGGCTATCTGGTTCTCAAAGGAGAGCATGCTGTCTACTTGGGTACCCAGGTCCCTAATTACTTCTTCTGTACTTAGTGGATTCCCATCTATGTGGTAGTTTGTAGGTACTTTGTTTTTCCCAAATGGGATTACTATGCATTTTTTGGCATTTAGCTTGAGGCCGTGACTTTGACACCAGATGTTTGTCTCTGAGAGACCCTTTTGCAGGATGTCTGTGTCAGCCTGAGAGTCAATTATTGCACCCAATTTACCGTCATCTGTGAACTTGGTTAGCCACAGTCCCTCCGCATTTGCCTGTACTTCGGAGAAACATATACCGAACAGGAGGGGTCCTAGGACTGACCCCTGTGGGACTCAGCTTGTGACTGGTTTAAAGTCAGACATGGCATAATTTGCAACCCATCTCGTGACATGGGGTTGATATTTAAGCTGGTGAGTTTGTCTATGATTCCTGAGTGTGGGATGGTGTCGAACGCCTTAGCGAGGTCCAGATATGCTGTGTGGACCACCTTCCCTTTATCTTTGGCCTTGGTGACTGTTTTGAAGAAGTCGACCAAGTTCAGGAGGCAAGATCTGCCTTTAACAAAGCCAAACTGGGTGGGGTCCAGTGTCTGGAGGTTCTCAATGTCCCTGTTGATGAGCTCCATGACAATGCGTTCCATGGCTTTGCAGACCAAGCTAGTCAAGCTTATAGGGCGATAGTTCCCAGGGTCAGTTGTGGCACCACCTTTGTGGAGTGGTACAACTGTTGCTGTATGCCATTCTTTGGATACATAGCCTGTAGAGAGGCTTAGTTTGAATAGTGTTTTGAGATGGGGGGTTAGTTCATTTTGAAGTTCGTGTAAGACACAACCTGGGATACCATCTGGTCTCATTGATGCTGTGTTTTTGGCCTTTGCAAGGGCTGTCTTTACTTGTGTGTCTGAGATATCTGGTGCGCCGCATTCTTCTGGGATGGGTGCTAGCCCCTTTGGTGGGGGAGGGGGTGAAGTTTGCACTGAACTTGTCAGCCAGGATGTTGGCAATGTCGGTTGATTCAGTGTATTTATGGCCATTATGCACTACCTCGGAGCATATCTGAGTGTTTGCCCCTAGACTCTTGACATAATTAAAGAAGGCCTTGTGGTTATCCTTAGAGTCATTGGGTATTTTTCCTTCGAAGTTGGCCTTGGATGATTTAATGAGGGAGCGCAGTTTTTTACTGATGTTAATCAGAGATGCCGTCTTATTTTGGGATTTTTTTCTATCTTGCAGGAATTTCCTCCTTCTGTTGTAAAGTTTATTTATGGCCGGGGTCCACCAGACTGGCTTCCTCTTTTTTGAGGAGTTGGTCTTGGTTTTACTTGGGATGGCTCGGTCCATGCATGCTTGAAGGTGTTCATAGAATGCGCTTGTAAAGGATTCTGCCGATGGGTCATCATTTTCCATTTGATTGGGAGCTTTGAAACTTCCCACCTCGGTCTTGAGGAGTGTGAAGTTGGCTTTAGAGAAGTTTTTTACCTTGATTTCCTTGACTGGGGGGGGGGGGTTGGGATGCGGATGTACAGTGTGTTTGTGATCTGATCTTACCAATGACGATTACCTCAGGTGTGGAACATAGGTTCCCCATGTTGGTGATGACCAGGTCCATTATGTTGTCACCTCTTGTGGGAGTAGTGACCAGCTGTTCCAGGGCGTTTGAGTTTATAAACTCAAGGAAGTGTTGGGCTAGGGCGTTTGAGCCCGAGTAGTTTTCCCAGTCAATGTTTGGATAGTTGAAGTCACCCAATAGCATGGTGTTGGGTAGAATCTTCATACTTTTTAATGTTCTCAGGAATGCTGTGTGAGCGTCCTGAGACAAGGTGGGAGATCTGTAACAAGCTATAAATTGAACAGTCAGTTTACCCGCTGTCAATTGCACTTGGATGGTCTCCTATTCTGCGTGCTGTGCTACTAGCCTGAAGGTGTGGGTGTTCTTGATGAATATAGACACACCCCTTCCTTTTGTGTTCCGGTCCTGGTTTTGGAACCTAAAGGTATGGTAGGAGTTATAGCCTGGTAGTGCTGGGGTGCTCTCTGGAGCCTTGAACCAGGTTTCTGTCACTGCACATGCGTCGATTTCTTCATACTAAGGAGAGCCTCAAGTGCGTGCATTTTGAGGTTTAGACTTCTGGCGTTGAGCAGCATTACCCTCAGTTTTTGTTTATTATTGTTGTTTATGGAGGCGGGTTTGTCTTTTGAGCCTTGCATAAAAAAGGCAGTATTGGAGTGGCAAGAGCCTTGGCCAGTATTCGAAAGCCCAGGGACGACAGGTGCAAGCCATTTCTGGCGAAGCAACGTGGCTTGTCAAGCATGTCATCCCAGGCTGACAAGTACTGGATCCCCTTTGAATGACACCAGTAGTTTAACCAGTTGTTGAAACTGATCATTTTTTCTTCGTATGCTGGCATAATTTTGGGTGAGGGCAGGATGCTACTCAGAGTCAGAGTCATACCAGCCTGGGCTACATGGTCAGAGAGCTCCTCAATGTCTCTTTTCATGTAGTTCAGGGAGGTACGTCTCAGGTCATTTACGCTAACATGTACAATGACAGAGTCATATCTATACTTGTTGTAGAGTGACCTGAGTGCATTTTTTGTGGCGGATTCTGGCACCCGACAGGCAGCTTACGGTAACCTTCTCCTTGTTCAGTCTAGTGAGTGGGACGTCTGTGTGCCTGATGATAGAATCACCGATTACTAGTGTGTTAGGTGTGTTATTTAGCCTTGGGGGTTGTTTTTGCTTGGCACACTGACGTTGTGACGTATGTGTTACCTGGTTTCTGTTGTGGGGTGGGGGTTGCTTGGGTGTATGCTTAGGAGGTCTCTGTTGTTTAGGCAGGTCTTATTTAGAGCCTCCGAGTATGTTTTTGCGTGTTTCTGAGAGTTGTTTTCTGGGGCAGCTATGGCTGGTCTATGTGAGTCTGGTAATGTGGTGCTAGTGTTGCCCTTCTCCTTGTGACTGGATGATCCAGTCGTGGGTTGAGAGAGCTTAGCCTCCAGCTTGGCTGTGTAGCTGCATCTCTCACATATGTTTGTGTCGGTTGGGAGGAGGAGGGGGTTGTCTGTGTACATGAGGCAATTGTAACATTGCATTAGGATGCCCAGATTCACCAGCTGGACCGGAGAGGACACCTGAAGCTGTCTCTTGAACATGCCTGAATAGATGGTTGGGACTGTATTGCTGATTGGATGAGTAAAGAACCTTATACTTCCTGAGTATAGGGCTAAAGTGCCTACTGTAAGCTAGTGCTAGTTTTAGTATGTTTTAGTAAGTGCCGGTCTTAAATTGCCTTATTTCTAGTGCTGGGTTGAAGTGCATCAAGTTTCAAGGGAAAAACTGAAGTGCAGACTTTGTGGAGCCTGGAATAGTTTAACCACAGCTAAACAGCGTTGTGCAGTGCGCAAACCCGCGCAAAACCACGCTAAGCGCTTTTTATACCAGGAAGATCAAAAGGATAGAAATTAGCCCAAAATGGCCAATGAGCTACAAGTTGCTGGGCTGGGACCATTCCTACAGGGACAGATAGGCTGTTCAGAGTTCCCTCTCTCACAGTGAACAGGGAAGCCACCTAATTATCCAAGTATGATATGGGCAACACAGGAACCTTTACCACAGTCCAGGATTCAGCAAAGCCTGAAAACTGGACTAGACTAGTTCAGAAAGGCGAGAAAACAAGGATTTTTTTTGTGTTTTTTTTTTCAGAAACAACAGAAATGCAGAACTTAAATTACTTTAAATACACAGAGGAGGTTAGCGCACTTGAGTGTGTAGCCTGTGACTGTGTTACAGGTAACTTAAATGCAAAAACGACAAACAGTAACTTTTTTCAAGTGCAACAAAGAAATAAGTACAGTAAGCAATGCAGATATCACTAGGGATCCACAGAAGCACTGAAGAGCCGCGTTTCAAGTGGAATTAGCGTTTCAGGGAAACAACAAGCAAAAACAATACTTAATCAAGTCCAAAGTCTCTCTTTTGTCTCTTGGCCACTTGTAGGACTCTGCAGGGCACCACGAGGAGCTTGCTGAGCTGTATACAAGCGCAAAACCGTGCTAAGCGGTTTTTATACCAGGGAGATCAAAAGGATAGAAATTAGCCCAAAATGGCCAATGAGCTACAAGTTGCTGGGCTGGGACCACTCCTACAGGGACAGATAGGCTGCTCAGAGTTCCCTCTCTCACAGTGAACAAGGAAGCCACCTAATTATCCAAGTGTGATATGGGCGACTCAGGAACCTTTACCACAGTCCTGGATTCAGCAAAGCCTGAAAACTGGACTAGACTAGTTCAGAAAGGCGAGAAAACAAGGATTTTTTTTGTGTTTTTTTTTTCAGAAACAGCAGAAATGCAGAGCTTAAATTACTTTAAATACACAGAGGAGGCTAGCGCACTTGAGTGTGTAGCCTGCGACTGTGTTACAGGTAACTTAAATGCAAAAACGACAAACAGTAACTTTTTTCAAGTGCAACAAATAAGTACAGTAAGCAATGCAGATATCACTAGGGATCCACAGAAACACTGAAAAGCCGTGTTTTAGGCGGAATTAGCGTTTCAGGGAAACAACAAGCAAAAACAATACTTAATCAAGTCCAAAGTCTCTCTTTTGTCTCTCGGCTGCTTGTAGGACACTGCAGGGCACCACGAGGGGCTTGCTGAGCTGTATACAAGCGCAAAACCGCGCTAAGCGGTTTTTATACCAGGGAGATCAAAAGGATAGAAATTAGCCCAAAATGGCCAATGAGCTACAAGTTGCTGGGCTAGGACCACTCCTACAGGGACAGATAGGCTGCTCAGTGTTCCCTCTCTCACAGTGAACAAGGAAGCCACCTAATTATCCAAGTATGATATGGGCAGCACAGGAACCTTTACCACAGTCCTGGATTCAGCAAAGCCTGAAAACTGGACTAGACTAGTTCAGAAAGGCTTGTAAACGGAGATTTTGTGTGTTTTTTTTTTCAGAAACAACAGAAATGCAGAGCTTAAATTACTTTAAATACACAGAGGAGGCTAGCACACTTGAGTGTGTAGCCTGCGACTGTTACAGGTAACTTAAATGCAAAAACGACAAACAGTAACTTTTTTCAAGTGCAACAAAGAAATAAGTACCGTAAGCAATGCAGATATCACTAGGGATCCACAGAAGCACTGAAAAGCTGCGTTTTAGGCAGAATTAGCGTTTCAGGGAAACAACAAGTAAAAACAATACTTAATCAAGTCCAAAGTCTCTCTTTTGTCTCTCGGCTACTTGTAGGACTCTGCAGGGCACCACGAGGAGCTTGCTGAGTTATATACCTGAACAGCCTCTGCAAGGCTCGAACCCAGGACCCTGCACACCATAGACAAAGTGATTTACCACTAAGCCATGCCGGATATATGTTAAAGCTAAATTGTTGGATGCCCCTTTACAGCAGGATACTCTGTTTGGTAATAAGGCAGAAGAGGTTTTAAAGAAAATGGAAGACAAAGCTAAATCTATGCAAACTGTAAAAGATTTCTTACAAGTGCAGCCTCCCAGATTAAGTAGGCACTGGCCTACTAAACATTAGTCCTTTCCTGTGTCCAACAGAGCCTCTCAAGGCAAATCCAGATGCTCAAAAGGCTCTAGATACCAATCACAGTGTTCTTACAGGTCAAAGCAATGGGGTGCTTCCACTTCCAAATCTGGAGGAAACAAAGCACAACACTATAGTAAGCAGTCTCAATGACTTCCCTCTACCATCACCAAGCACTTATCTTTTGGCAGCCCCCTTGGGGGGAAAATTAGCACTTCATGCTCAAAATTGGCGGTTATTTACCCAGGACAAGTTGGTATTAAACATAGTATCCCAGGGATACAGATTTCATTTCCATACTTTGCCAATTCCAAACGGCTGGCCAGATCTGCCACAAAATCAATGGGCAGAGGCTCAGAAACAAGTTACGTCCCTCATGGATATGGGAACTATTCAATCAGTACCAGAACAGGAAAAAGGACAATGCTTTTATTCAAGGCTGTTCCTGGTACCCAGAAAAGACGATGCCTGGTGTCCAATACTGGACTTATCCATTTTGAACACGTTCCTGGACATTCCACAATTCAAAATGCTATCTTTACAACAGCTACTGCCTATGCTGGGCAAGAACGCTTGGTTAGTGACTCTAGACTTAAAAGAGGCATACCTGCATATCCCAATAAGGGAATCGTGCAGAAGATACCTCCGCTTCAAGGCAGGTTTTATGCATTACCAGTTCTCTGCACTGCCCTTTGGCTTATCTACTGCACCCAGGGTCTTTACAAAGTGCCTGGCACCAGTAATTGCATTTTGCAGACAAAGAAGCATACAAATTTACCCTTACTTGGATGACTGTCTCATTCAAGCATTAAACAAGGACATTCTTCTTCAACGTCTGGCGTTTGTAAAAAGGCTTCTAACATGCCTAGGATACACAATAAACGGAAAGAAATCACAACTGGTACCCTCTCAAAAAATTACATTCCTGGGTGCAAGCTTGAATACAACTGTCCAGATGGCTTACCTTACGCCAGACAAACAAAGGCAACTGACTATATACTTCAAACAGATGGCAATAATAACCCAGTTATCTGCAAGACAAATTCTGCAGGCTTTGGGGTTCATGGCATCCTGCATTCTACTAATTCTATATGCAAGACTGCATATGAGGAAACTTCAGTGGTACCTAAAAAGTTTATGGAGTCAACATTGTCACAGTCTGGAAACAATGATTCCTCTCATTACCTGCCTACAACAGGAGTTTCTTTGGTGGGCAGAGACATGTCATCAAAACAAGGGACTGTCATTCACTGTACCCCCTGCTACCCAAACCCTAACTACAGATGCATCAGACTATGCTTGGGGGCCCACCTGGCGGGGAGATGCATTCAGGGCATATGGAGCCCAAAACAAATGCATCTGCATATCAACCAGAAAGAGATTATAGCTGTTCAGAATGCCCTGACAGCCTTCAAGGACTTGCTTCATTCAAGAAGGGTTTCAGAACTACAGGCTCTCATGGCTGTGGAGCCTTTTATTACATTTTACCCGGACAGGGTGCCCCTCAGGACCAATCCTTCCTTTATGCCTAAGGTGGTATCCAGTGTGGCACTTAACCAAACTATTCACCTGCCAACTTTTTACCCAAATCCGCAGAACAAGGGGGAGCGGATTCTGCATTCATTGGATGTACACAGACAACTAAGATTCTACTTAAACAGGACCAAATCTCTAAGAAAGTCTGAGCAACTACTGGTGGCATTTGCTTCAGGATCAGAGGGGAAGGCTATATCAAAGCAGACTATTTCTAAGTGGATAAGCCACTGCATTTGCTTCTGCTACTTGCATCATGGTAAACCTGTACCCAAGGGAATCAGGTCACATTCCACCAGAGCTGCCTCTACCTCAGCAGCCTTTCTCAGAGGAGTTCTAACCGAAGACATTCTAGAAGCTGCTACTTG
>NC_056731.1:1599563711-1599566211 GCF_019279795.1 Protopterus annectens
ATATATATATATATATATATATATATATATATATATATATATATATATATAAAATGTGTGTGTGTGTGTGTATATATATATATATATATATATATATGTGTGTGTTTGTGTGTGTGTCTGTGTGTATAGATTTTTATATATATATATATATATATATATATATATATATATATATATATACATACACACACATATGTGTGTGTGTTTGTATACAAATTTTGTGTGTGTGTGTGTGTGTTTGTATATATATATATATATATATATATATATATATATATATATATGTATGGTATGTATATTTGTGTGTGTGTTAAGGCTGCCAGCCCAGCTAGCTAGAATTTTGTAAATAATTCTATGTCATTGTAAATATTAATATGATCCATAGGCTTGTCTACAAATGTAAGTTAACTATATGTTCTGTACTGAGCTTCAAGAATGGAATGTGACCACAGTGCAACCTGCTGATTTTCAGAGATGTAACAGGTACTGCAGGACCTGTGAGCAGATTCAAAAGGTAGGCAAGGCAGGAGACAAGGTGAAAGCTCCTTTGATGCCTTTGCCTGTGATTCAGGAGCCATTTAGAGGGTTGGTATGGATATTGTGGGGCCTTTGAGTCCCCCAATTTCCACAGGGAAATAATATATCCCAGTGGTAGTAGATCATGCTACAAGATACCTTGAGGCAATGGCTCTGTCCTTTCTTGAGGCAGAAAAGGTGGCAAATGCTTCGTTAGAGATTTTTAGCAGGGTAGGTTCCCAAAAGAAATACTGACAGAGGTGCCAGTTTCATGTCAGATCTGCTGGTTTGTCTGTGGGAAGTACTGTGGGGTGAAACACTTAGAGAATCCCCTGCCGTCTCCAGACTAATGATCTTGTTGAGAAGTTAAACTCAAGACAATGCTACAGACATTTGCACCAGTTTGGAGGGACTGGGACAAATATTTGCCCCAGGTGTTTGCTTACAGCGATGTTCCCCCATGAATCCACAGATTCACCCTTCGAGTTGTTGTATGGGCATTGGTTGAGCGGACTTCTAAATTTAATTCGAGATGAGTGGGAGGGTGAGTGTGAATCCCGCAAGGAGTCTGTTGTGGCATATGTCCTGAACCTCAGGACAAGGCTTCAGGAACTCATGGGTTTGCCCCAGGAGAACCTGGCTGAAGCCCAACAGAAGAAAAATGCCTGGTATGACAGGAATGAACGAGCTAGAGAGTGTACTGTAGGGCAGCAGGTAATGGTTCTCATTCCTTTCAGACAAAGCAAGCTGCAATCATCTTGGTAGGGACCCTACAGGGAGGTAAGGAAGGTTATTGATGTTAACTACGTGGTAGAACTGCTAGGCAGGAGGCAATGGCACAAGTTGTACCATGTTAACATGATAAAACCATAGCATGATAGGGAGGCCCTTGTACTGAGTATTTGCAGTGGATTGCAGGAGGAGTCTGAGGGAGATCTTGTGACTGATCTAAGTGAAGCTCGGACTGTCACCTCAGTGGAAGTGGTAGCAATGTCCCAACAGCTATCTCTTACCCAGGGTCGAGAAGTCCGAGCAGTGTTACAGGAGTTTCGGGACATGTTCACTGGGAAACCAGGGTGCACCCACCTGGCGCAACACCATGTAGATACAGGAACCCAAAGGCCTATTAGGCAGGCCCCTTATAGTGTGCCTGAGAGAGTCAAACAGACTGTAAGGGAGGAGATTCAGGAAATGTTGGAACTAGGGGTAATTCAGGAGTCCAGCAGTCCCTAGACCTTCCTAGTGGCATTGATACCATAGAAGGATGGCAGCTTCAGGTTCTTTGTGGACTACAGGAAATTAAATAGTCACACAGAGTGATATGCTTACCCCATGCCTAGGACAGATGAAGCCCTAGAGCAGCTGGGTGGGGTTAAGTATCTTACCACCATTGATCTTACCAAGGGTTACTGGCAGGTGCCCTTGACTCCCAGTGCTAGAGAGGAGTCAGTCTTTGTGACTCCTTTTGGCTTGTATGAGTTCACAAAGATGCCCTTTTGGGATAATAAATGACCCAGCGACTTTCCAGAGGCTGGTAGATCATATCCTAGCAGGAGCAGGAGGGTTTGCCCTTGCTTACCTAGATGATATTGCCATCTACAGCCATTCCTTGCAAGAGCACCTTCAATAGGTCAGGGAGGTGCTGAGCAGACTACAGAGGGCAAGGCTGACCATTAATCCCAGAAAATGTCAGGTGGGTATGGCAGAGGTCTACTACCTGGGACATAGAGTGGGGAGTGTTAAGATCAGGCCAGAACCTGCCAAAGTGGAAGCCATTCAGCCATGGCCTGCACCTGTTACCAAAAAGTAGGTGAGGGCATTTTAGCGACAACGGTACTACAGAAGATTCTTCCTCAGTTATAGTACCATAGCTGCTCCCCTCACAGATCTAACAAGCAAAAACAGGCCAGATAAGGTAGTGTGGACGCCAGCATGTGAGCAGACATTCCAGAAGCTTTGGGAGGACACCCTGTGTTAGCCAGTC
>NC_056731.1:1599571211-1599593711 GCF_019279795.1 Protopterus annectens
CATCTCTGCTTGCTAGATCCTCCTCACGCTTTCATTTCACTGCCTTGCCCTGTGGTTTATCCACTGCACCAAGAGTCTTCACAAAATGCCTAGCCCCAGCAATAGCCTACTGCAGAACAAAGGGCATTCAAATTTACCCTTACCTAGATGACCTACTTGTAGCAGAAGGGGAAGTCACCCTCAAAGATCATCTTCTCTTATCTATGTCCCTTCTGCAGAGTTTGGGATTCACCTTCAACCTTGCAAAATCATCACTCTGTCCAGCTCAGGACAATATTTTCCTAAGTTGCAGAATCAGGACTGACTTGATGCAGACCTTCCTACCTCAGGACAAGGTCTCCTCCCTAGTTGGCCACTTCCAGGACCAGCTACAACTTAACCACCTGTCAGCCAGGGACTTTATGCGCATCCTAGGTCTCATGGCAGCCGCAATTCCTATGATGCCCTTTGCCAGGCTGCACATGAGAAAGTTCCAGTGGTACCTGAAGAATGTCTGGTCACAACACAGCCACCCCCTAGACGTTCAGGTACCATTCCTACCATGCCTGAAAACAGAACTGAGATGGTGGATCCAGCAGATGCAACTAAACCCAAGCCTACCCTTGCATATACCCACGCCAATACAGTCCATGCACACAAATACTTCCGATCTAGGCTGGGGTGCAACTATGAACGGCCTCAAGGTGTAGGCCTTATGGGAGCCCTCCTGCCAGAAAAAGCACATCAACATAAGCGAGATGACTGCAGCCCACCTAGCCCTTCAGGCCCTTCTCCCGCTCATACAGCCTTGACCCCTACAAATCTTCACAGACAACACTGTGATGTGGTACATCAACAAACAAAGGGGGGGACCAGGTCTTACCTGCTCTGCAGGCTAGCAAAGCAGGTAGGGGAATTAGCCTCTCAGAACAGCATATCACTGCAGGCAGTTTATATTCCATCCCAGGATAACCATCAGGCAGATGCCCTCCACAGATCATTGTCTCTGCATCATGAATGGATGTTGCGCAGAGATGTATATTTAGACATTGTCCAGCAGTGGGGCACACCTCAAATAGACCTATTTGCCTCCCCCAGAACAGACAGTTGCAACTTTTCTTTACCAAGGATCCCTCCCCACCAGCTTGGAGAGCGGATGCCTTCACCATATCCTGGAAGGGACAGTTTCTGTATGCCTTTCCTCCCTTCCGCTCATTCAGAAAGTTCTCCTAAAAATCAGGAGGGACAAGCCAAATATCTTGCTGGTGACTCCCTGTTGGCCAAGGCAGCATTGATTCCCCCTTCTTCAGTCTCTCTCTTGCCAAGGGTAATCACTACAGGTTGCCTCACAAGATGGACCTGCTCACACAACAGAAGGGATCTCTGATTCACCCACACCTAGAGATTCTCTGCTTGACCCTCTGGGTGATAAACCTTTGATCCCCTTCAGACACCGCTACACTGAGGACATGCTATCTGTCCTGCAAGAGGCCAGGAAGCCCAGTATCAAGAGGTCCTATATTTCCAAATGGAAAAGGTTCTCGAAATGGTGTCTCCAAAGACATAGGGACCCCTTCCAAGCAGATGTTCCTCTAGTCCCCTAGCCTATGTGTGTGAGCTCACAAAATTAGACTTTCATATTCTTCAGTCAAAGTCCACTTATCTGTCATTTCTGCCTGCTTACCTATGGACCCACCTCTTCTTTCCAGATTGGATGTCAAACTATTCTTAAAAGATGTTCTCCATATTAGGCCATCAAAGAAGCCTATCCCTCCTCCTTGGGACCTAAACTATGTGCTAGAAAAATTAACTATTGCTCCCTTTAAGCAAGCTGGCTCTATTTCTCTACAGATGTGCTCATGGAAAACTGTCCTGCTATTAGTCCTTACCTCAGCCAGAAGGGTTTCAGAATTGTAAGCAATAATGGCATCTCCCGCCCTACACTATCTTCCAGAAAGATAGGGTGACCCTGCATACCAATCCCAACTTCATGCCCAAAGTGGTCAATGAGCTGTCGCTCAATCAGTCTATTCACTTACCCACCTTCTTTCCTTCACCTAAGAATGACAATGAGAGAATACTTCACTCCCATAATGTCCGCAGGCAACTAAGGTTCTATTTGGACAAAACCAACAATATCAGAAAGTCCAGTCAGCTTTTTGTGTTCTTCCACCCCAGGGCCCTGGGCAAGGCGATGTCCAAACAAACTGTTTCCTACTGAATAAGGAAAACTATCACCTTCTGCTACTCCTACCATGGAAACATTTACCTTGTGGTGTCAGGGCACAAACTGCAAGAGCTGTGGCTTCCTTTGAGGCCTTCCTCAAGGGCCTAGACACAACTACCATTCTTGAGGCAGCCATTTGGCCCTCTGTGCATACCTTCAGCAAACATTACAAATTGGACCATATCTCCAGAGCTAGGGCAGGATTTGCAAGGCAGTCCTGCAGGGATTCCTGGAATCTGCAACTTCTTCCACCACCCTTCCTCCTCATTGGGCTGTGGTACTCTCCCACAGTCAGTATACTGCATCATGGGAATAGAAGGGCATAGAATAATTGTGTTAAATCTTACCATAACCATAGATGTTCTTCGTGTTTCACTGTTGCAGTCATTACATTTGGGTTATCTGCCTGCCGGTAGCCCTCAGCCGGCCTGAATATCCAAGTCTTGGATTCCTGCATCGGATGCTGTCTCTTCTTCCATGGCGTCAGGTCATCAGGGGTGTAAAACATGCAGCTGATGCCATTACATCAGTCTTTCTTGCTGTGTGATGCCTGAAGCAGAAGCAGTTTGCAAGTGCCGGTCAGCCGACTCCTGAAATTTTCGTTTTCGAGTTTCAGAACCGAAGTCTTCAAAAAAGCTAAGTACCCCATTGGGGATCCTTTTTCTTGCTCTTAACTGATGTAAGTAAAAGTTAACAATTGTATTACCTGTGGAAAGCAAATACCTCATAAAGATTTTCATTCGTACTGCATTCCTTGCTTAGGCCCAGACCACAACGCCCCTCGTTGTCAGTTTTGTGCCTTATACATCCCCCGGACTATTCGTCGTCGGTTTCTTTTTGCAGCAAATTATTTTGGTACTTGGTTTAACTATCCAGAAATGGCTTCAGTAAGCCACCCGACTACCGGCATTCTGAAAAAATGTAAAGATAAAGACAGAGACAGACCGCATAGGTCCAAAGCTGCCAACGACGCTTCCATTAAGCTAGTCGCCAGTTCGCCGGTACTCAGTGAGGTGCTTTTGCAGCCCCTGATACCCACTACTTCAGATTTTCAGGCCTCTACTGAGACCCATTTGAAGTCCTGTATGCCGCAAGATTCTTCTTCGACTATGGAACCTGCGAATGTCTCTACCTTGGATGGGTCCGGAGCCGCTGTGCAGGCACCGGCTTCTGAGGGTGTATTTAGGCCTACTGACTTGCATTTTAAACCAATGCCATCTTCTTCTTCAAGGCCTAAAACTCAACCCACACCTAGAAAACCGACGTCCAAACTGCATGGTCAGGCCCATATGCCTAAAAAACAAATGATAAGAATGGCTGAAGACCTTATTACTTTAATTAGGGGAAGCCAGCCTTCACCCTCTAAGAGACCTAGAACTGATTTTCCTTCTGATTCTTTTGATCAGGATTCTGAAATTTCTGTTTCTTCTGATTACCAGGATTTGCCCTTATCTACCTATGAGGATTCTGATGCAGAGGATTCCATTCCCTCTGCTTCCCCTCCAGAAGATTTTTCTTTTGGTGAAACCTTGCACACTCTTAGGGAGCATTTCCGTTGGGAAAGCCAGGATTAGTCTGACTCCAAAAAGAGGCTTAGGGAATTCTTACTCCTCCGTCAGCACAGTCCTTTAGCTATCCCTCCTGTACTGGACATTGTAGATGATGCCTTCTTGGAATCTAGCCTGGCCCCAGACACTTTACCTCCAGCTCCCAGGAAGCCTGACAGACAGTACCCGACTCTCACAAGTTCCTCTTCAAGAATCTTACTGCAGACCCAGAGACCATTTCCCTAGACTACTACTGCCAAAAACCCTACCCCCTCTGATAGAGATTCCAGGGCCTTGGACAGATGGGGTAAGAAGGTATTCACTTCTGCTACTTTGGCCATTAGGGCCTTAAACTGCCAGTTTCATATGTTAACGTATCAGCAGTATTTTATGGGACTACTTAAACAGGAAATTATTTTGATTCTTGACTGTGCTGAAAATAAAGAATTACAGGATTTAATGCATTCTGCTGAACAAGTTGGTAAACATAATTTGCGATGTAGTTTTGACTCTTTAGAAGCATCGTGCAGGGCTGCTGTCACTGGGTCTGTGCTTAGAAGACGTGCTTGGCTTAAGAGCAGAATTTGCCAGATCATGTTAAAGCTAAATTACTGGATGCTGCCTTAAACCATTTGGCAACAAAACAGAAGTTGTCCTTAAAAAGACGGAAGAAAAAGCTAAATCTATGCAAACTGTTAAAGATTTCCTGCAAGTTCAACCTCCCAGATTTAGCAGGCATTGACCTTCTAAGAATTGTCTCTTCCAGGCCTTCTCAGTCCAAACCCAGGAACAGCAGACCACCTAGGCTACAGTCTCAAGGTATTCACAGGCCTAAGCAGTGCTGGGCTCCCACTTCCAAAGCTGGAAGTAGTAAGACAACCCCCTATGGAAAAATGTCACAATGACTTAACCTTAAACCTTCCAAGCCCTGCTCAGCTGCCTGCTCCCTTAGGGGGAAAGATCGCACTGCATGCAAAAAACTGGGAACTCATTACCCAGGACAAGTGGGTTTTAAATATAGTTTCCAAGGATACAGATTCCACTTTCACACTTTACCAACCCCAAACGGTTTGCCAGACCTACCCCCAAATCATTGGGCAGAGGCTCAACAGCAGGTTCTCTCTCTTCGAAGTATCAGGGCTACTCAGCCTGTCCCAGCAGAAGAAAGGGGACAAGGTTTTTACTCAAGACTTTTCCTGGTACCCAGAAAAGACAGCTCCTGGCGTCCTATCCTGGACCTCTCTATTCTAAACACCTTTTTGGTAATCCCAAAATTCAAAATGCTAACACTTAAACAACTGCTTCCTATGCTAGGCAAATATGCCTGGTTGGCAACCTTAGACTTAAAGGAAGCTTACCTGCACATTCCAATAAGGGAATCTTGCAGGAAATACCTACGCTTCAAAGCAGGCTCCATGCACTATCAGTTCTCTGCATTTCCCTTTGGCTTATCTACTGCACCCAGGGTATTCACAAAGTGTCTAGCTCCAGTCATTGCATTTTGCAGGCAAAGAAATATTCAAATATACCCATACCTGGACGATTGTCTAATTCAGGCAGAAAGCCAGGACATGCTACTAAAACATCTGGCATTTGTAAAGAAACTTCTAACTTCATTGGGGTACACCATAAACGAAAAGAAATCTTACCTTGTACCCTGCCAACAAATTGTATTCCTGGGAGCAAGCTTGAACACAACTTCCCAGATGGCTTACCTCACGCTAGAGAAACAAGTTTATATGACAGCCTACTTCAGACTACTGGCCACAAAGACCCAGTTGTCTGCAAGGAAAATCCTGCAAGCCCTGGGGTTCATGGCCTCTTGCATTCTACTAATTCCATATGCAAGACTGCATATGAAGAAACTACAATGGTATCTAGAAAGCCTATGGTGTCAACATTCTCAGGACCTGGAATCAATGATTCCTATCATTCCTTGCATAAAGACAGAGTTCTTTGGTGGCCAGAGGCCTGCTACCACAACAAGGGGCTCCCATTCACTCTACCCCCGCCACCCAAACCCTAACAACTGATGCATCAGACTATGCATGGGGGGCTCACTTGGCAGGACAGTGCATTCAGGGCAAATGGAACCCGAGTCAGATGCACCTGCACATCAATCAAAAATAAATGTTAGCTGTACAGAATTCCCTGACAGCCTTCAAGGCCCACATTCTTCCAGGACAATTATTGGTAAAGACAGACAACACCACTGTTATGTGGTACATAAACAAGCTGGGGGGAACCCACTCATACCGTCTCTGCAGACTAACCATGGCTCTGTGGAACACAGCCTTGAGCTACCAAGTGCACCTACAAGCTCAATTCCTGCCGGGCAAGCTAAATTCACTGGCAGATGACCTAAGCAGAAATCTCATGCACCCACACGAGTGGAAACTGGAACCAAAGGTATTCAACCTTTTGAGAAACAAATGGGGGAATCCAGAGATACACCCGTTTGCCTCCCCTCAGAACTACCAATTGGACAGATTCTGCACAAGGAATCCCCACAGTCAAGCTTGGAAAGTGGATGCCCTGTCCTTCAACTGGGAAAGCCTCTCAGTTTATGCCTTTCCCCCTCTGCCTCTCCTCTCGAAAGTTCTGCTAAAGATCAAACAGGACAAACCAAGGACAATACTGATTGCACCAGACTGGCCACGCCAACACTGGTACCCCCCTCTTGTGCAGTATGTCACAGCTGGAACCATGGCACCTGCCTGACTTCTCTTGGCTGTACTTTTCTTCTTGTTTTGTGTATTTCAGCTTTCTGGTGTATTTACTTTTTGTTGGAGGTGTAACCTAACATATAAATGCTTTCCATTATGGGGGCAGCTGACATCTGGGGCAAGAAAAACTGATGTAATGGCATCGGCTGCATGTTTTATACCCCTGACGACCTGACGTCATGGAAGAAGAGACAGCATCTGATGCAGGAATCCAAGACTTTGATATTCAGGCCAGCTGAGGGCTACCTGCAGGCAGATAATCCAAATGTAATGACTGCAACAGTGAATACACTCGAACATCTACATTTATGGTAAGTGTGCACAACTGTACTATGTCCTTCTCTTCCATGTTGCAGTATTCCTTCCCTCCCACATGTCCCCATTCATTGCATTTAACCTTTCTAGAGGACATCGTTTGGCACCACTTATTGCCCGAATGGGCGGTCAGTTCTGAGGTCTGTGCATGTAGACGTCACATTTAAGCCCCCTGGTTTATGGCCCTGCATATGATGTCCCATGCACTAGCAGCAACCAGGCTTAAGCTTTTGCATAGGAGCCAACGTTCGGGTCGCTTGAGGTGGAGGATCCCACAGTCAGAATACTGTGTGTGTGTGTGTGTGTGTGTGTGTGTGTGTGTGTGTATATATATATATATATATATATATATATATATATATATGTATATATATATATATATATATATATATGTATATAAATATATATATATTTGTGTGTGTCTGTGTGTATATATCTATCTATATATATATATATATATATATATATATATATATATATATATATATATATATATATGTAGTAAACTCTCAGTTAACCAGAAGTCAAACAACCAGCAAGAAAAAAAAAAAATTCAGTGCGACTTTCATGTGTTGCACTCCACCCCCCCTGCAGAAACATGCCTTACATTTTTTAGAGTTTGAGTTTTAAAAAAGAAGATAGGAAAAAATTCCCTCTCTTCCCAAACTGAGAAAAAGTCAAATCAAATAGTATAGGGTACAGTATTAGGCAGGCCTGTTTTTAATAGCAACTCTCAAGCAACCAGAAACTACAGTTGTCCGGCATCTGCCAATCCCCCTGGGTGCCTGTTAACTGAGAGTTCACTGTACAGCACATTTAGCATATGTAAATATAGCTGCAGTGTTAAAAAGAAGCAGTTTAAATAGTTCCATAACCACAATGAGTATATAGAAGAAACACCAGAATGTGGTGGTTATAAAAAATAAAAGTGTATATTGCCAACAGAAAAAGCATACTATGTGGAACAAATTCATGACAAGCTTAGTACAGATTCATGACATGGAACTATTCAAACTGCTTCTTTTTAACACTGCAGCTACATCGACATCTGTTAAATGCGCTGTGCACTAGTTTCTTTACAAAGTCCTTCAATTGCGAGCATCACATACGAAGCTGGTATGTTTTACATGAGTTCCATTTTGATAACATTTTTTTCATTGGTTGTATTTTCCTAGTGATTTATGACCATTAATTCCTAAGTATATATTTTATAATTCTGATTGGAGACCTCCTTAGTTCCTAGTAACCTTTCCATCTTTTTGAATACTTGTATGTCATAGGCTGAAGGATTATTACATTATTATTCAATTGGATTTACACTACTGCTGCTTTAAGATTATTGGCTGCTGGTTATATTTCATGTTTCTTATTGTTTAATACTTGTATAGTGAGACTGCTGACATTTTATTTAAAAGTTTTACTCTTCTCTTAATTTTTATTCTGAGGAAGTTCTTGTTATCAATAAAGAACGAAAGCGTTCAACTATCAGTTACAGTGTTGCCTCCTTTTCTTATGCCCTTGAAGTTGTTTTTTGGTATGCTTACAGTATTCTTTGTTGTTTTACTAAGGTTTTCTTTGTATATATATATATATATATATATATATATGTTTATATATATATATATATATATATATATATATATATATATATATATATATATATATATATATATACATACATACAGTGGATATAAAAAGTTTACACACCCCTGTTAAAATGCCAGGTTTTTGTGATATAAAAAAAATGAGAACACGATAAATAATTTCAAAACTTTTTCCACCTTTAATGTGACCTATAACCTGTACAGTTCAATTAAAAATATATATTTATTTAGAGGGAAAAAATATAAAAAATGTACATTAATCTGTTTGCATAAGTGTGCACACCCTTAAACTAATACTTTGTTGAAGATCCTTTTGCTTTAATTACAGGATTCAGTCTTCTTGGGTACATACCTGCCATCAATTAAAGAGACTGATTAACCCCAAATAAAGTTCGGCTGACCTAGTAGGATTTTCCTGACATTTACTCAGTTGCCTGCTGCAGCAAAAGCCATGGTTCACAGAGAGCTTACATAGCATCAAATGGATCTCATTGTTGCACGGTATCAGTCAGGAGAAGGGTACAAAAACATTTCCACATCATTGAATGTACCATGGAACACAATGAAGACAATCTTCAAAAAGTGGAGAAAATATGGGACAACAGGTTAGCGTTGCTGCCTCAGAGCAAGAGGTTCTCCAGTTCGATCCTCGGCTGGGGTGCCTTCTGTCTGGAGCCTGCATGTCCTTCATGTGGTCGCATGGGTTTCCTCTGGGTGCTCCAGTTTCCTCTCACATCCCAAAGACGTGCTGTAGGTGGATTGGATACTCTAAATTGGCCCTAGGCGTGAGTGAGTGCGTGTGTCTTACGTAGAAGGTTGGTCGCCGGGCTGGCAACTCGACAGTGTAAAACTCCACTGCCACTCATGAGTGGACAGGTGATCTGCTGTGGCAACCCCTAACTGGGAAAAGCCAAAAGAAGAAGAAGAAAAAGAAGTGATGTTGCAAAGAACTGGATGCCCCTCCAAAATTGATAAAAAGACGAGATGAAAACTGGTCATGGAGGCTGCCTAGAGACGTACTGCAACACTGAAGGAGCTGCAGGAATTTCTGGCAAGTACTGGTTGTGTGACAACAGTCTCCTGTATTCTCCATTTGTCTGGCCTATGGGGTAGGGTTGCAAGACAGTAGCCTTTTCGTACACAGAAAAACATCCAGACCTGGCTAAAATTTGCAAAACAATACATCAAGTCTACCAAAAGCATGTGGGAAGATGTGTTATGGTCTCATGAGACCAAGGTTGAACTTTTTAACAAAATTAGTTGACTCCAACTGCCAAAGGTGTCCCAAAGCAGTTCAACAAAATAGGAAAGGCTTCAAGGTACACCACCACGAGCTTGCACTGTGTCAGCAGCGATAAAAACACTATTTATTCAAAGAAAAGCAATAAAAATGTTAAAAACGCACATTTCCAGCTGAGATAAGCACTTTCAGCTTCTTAAGCCTTCTTCAGATCATAAATAACAAGTGCTGGGTAAAAACATATATATTGTATTGCAGCCAATCCAGTGGCTTAAAAATATTTTTTATCCTGTCAGCAGTGCTCCTCTTCACTCTTAGTCATTGGTCAGAAACAAACTCTGCGCAGGATCTAGCTTCCAATCAAAATCCTTTGCTGCTGATGCAGTGTCCTCAGTCAGGTACGTACGCTCTCTGTTCTGTACATCTCTGCATTCAGAGAAAGTTAGCACCCTGTAGTGTATAAGTACCTATCAAATTATTTAAGTATTGTTTCTTTCCAATCACTGGTAAAGCTTCTGAGAGTGCTATTACCAAGCCTTCAGCCAATTTTGTAAACACTGCTATTTCTTTGTTGTTCACAAGAACTTTTCCATTACTAGCCTGTTGTAAAAAGTGGACAGTGTTAAACCAATGACGTGGTTTTACCACTTTTTTTAACTTATTTTTATTGTTCCTGTTAATCTATGCTTCGTCTATTCATTGCAGTTTATTAGCAAAAGCTTCCTGGTGAACAAGAAAAAAGAGAAAAGAAAACAAAACAAAAAAAAGACCCACATTAAGCAAAGCTTCGTCATTGTTTCATACGAGGAACAAAAGTTTTACAAAAAGGTTCTCATCCTGGTTTTCTGCGTATAATCTTTTGGGTCAACAGAAAATATAAAACATTCAAGATATTGGCAGAAAAGGACACACGTAGGGTAACTCCTATTGTACCCCGAAGTTTACTGTGTACTCCATTAAGGAGGTATGGTCATTGCAAGGACTGTCCTTATGGTAATTATAAGTTTATGTTGCCTTTGCAGGATACAACTACCATCTTTTATTGTTTACTGTTACCAAGCGCCATCCTCTAATCACAGCCGGAGGATGTAACTAATAGAAACACAACTAAAAGTCCCAGATATGTCCTGTTGATTCAAGGCTACTAATTAGTTCCACCCCTCAGGGTACGAGGGTGGAATCCCTTAGTGAACAGAAAGAAGGGGAAACGGGGGGGGGGGGGTATTGGCTGACTTGGACAGTCCAAACAATTACAATCTCAAAACTATGCGGGGATAGAAATAAAAATAAACCAATATAAGCTAATATTGGGTTAGTTCTGAAACTGCTTCTCATCTCTATGCCCTCCTGAATATAAAACTCTATCCAGTCACAGGGGAGCACAGGTCCCCTCAACTCACATACTTAATACAACTTAGCTTAAAAGAATGATATCATTTCAATTAACAATTAAGGCATCTATTCTTTAAAACTGGTTTCAGTAGGATCATAATTTTAAGACCTGGTGGTCGGTGGGCTTGCAGATTCGTAATCCAACCTATTTTACAAATTTCTGTGATGTTTTGTACCTCTCCACCTCTAAGATTGGTTGATATAGTTTCTAAAGCTTTAAATGTAAATGCATGGTTGGGATTATGCGTAATGTGGTTTGCTAATGCATTTGTCGTGTCTTTGTCTGATGTCTCTTAGATGTCTTAGTATCCTTTCTTTAAACCTCTGATCCATTTTGCCTGTATAAAAACCTGGGCATTTCCCACAAGTTGCTAAGTAAACCAGATGTTTGGTATTACAGGTGGCTACTGCTTTTACTGTAAATTCTTTTGCCATTATCAGATGTATAAAAGTGTTTTTAGTGGCAATAAAAGGACAAGCTTTACACCTTCCGCATCTGTGGGTGCCCTGGTGTAGGACACCTTTCTTTTTAGGGAGTCCATCTTTATTACAAAGTAACATTTTGTTGTTGTTCTTGTTCTTGAACACAGACTTAGGGTGTTAGCCTACTATATCCTTAATTTTATCATTCTTCAGTTAGGACAGGCCAAAATCTCTCTACTATTTCACAAATCTCTTTATCATTACTGTAAGTAAGAAGACAGTTTAGTCGCTGAGATTCATGATTAATGACTTCATTGACCTCACCACATGTCTGCTTGGGAAAATATGGCATCCTTTAGTGCTTCTTACTATTCCAGTCTTCATTCTCGCCCCAAGATCTATATCTCAATAAACTCTAGCTTACAAATGCTGATAAAGATGTCGACATTCTTGATCAAAATCATGTTTTTTCGTACGCAGTCTCAAAATAGGAGTGACCTGGATCTCCATGATATTCTTGAAGATGTGTTTAGGATGCATACTACTTCAGTGGAGGTAATGATTCTTCTAAGTGTTTTTCCTGTGAATAGTAGTGCTTAAACCAACTTCTATGTCATCGTAAGCAGACATCTAGGAATTTTGTTTCCTTGTTAGAGTAATTCTTAGTAAACTTTAGAAATTCTGCAGTGGAGTGTAGATATTCCAGAAATGGTACCAACTGTTCTTCCGCCCCCTTCCACAAGATAAAAATATCGTCCACAAATTGACCATAATAGAAAATATATTTACTCCATGGATTGGCCTCAGAGAGTACCTTTTCGGACTCCCAGTATGCTCACACCAAGTTGGAATAACTGTTGGCACATGAGGTGCCCATCGCTACACCCATGTTTGCCAATAGTAAGTATTTCCATAGGTAAAGATTTCATTCTCTAGGACTGGTTCCAATAAAGAGCAGATTAAATCTGCTCTGAATCCTGTTGATAGGGATAACTCTCTGATGGCTTCTATACCATATGAATGCGGTATGACTGTAAAACGACTATTCATATCAAGGGTTACTAAAATCAGGTCAGGTCACTTGTTTCCAGTAAATTTTCCATCTTTAAGTATAAACCCGTAAGAAAACTTCCTGTATCTCTTAGCACTGTTTTGACTTTGGATAATTGTGGTTTAGGTTCATTTTCTACAAACATAGATAGAGGTTCTGTTACCTATCCTCTTCCTACAACTGTAGGGCATAACAGAGGGTCATTAATATTTTTATGGATCTTTGGTAGGCCAGTGATTGCTGGTATTGTAGTTTTGGATACTTCAAAAAAGTTCTTTAAATCCTGACTAATGCGTCTTTCCATCAGCATATCCTGAAGGGAGTCTTCTAGGCGAGATACAATTCGACTCAATTCATGGTGACTAATAATGCTTATATGTATGAGTATCACTTAACGTCTTAAACATGCTTGCTCTGTACCATGCTGAGTCCATGACCACAAACAACCCTCCCTTATCTGCTGGTTTTATTACTATATCATCCCTTGATTGTAGAAGGAATAGAGCTTATCTTTCTTGTTGTGTCATATTAAAATAATGTCCTTTATTGGACCTGTCTTCTCGTAGTTTGGCAACCTCTCTCTCACAGAGGCTTATGAATAGCAAAATGGCTGGATGGTTAACAGGTATGAAAGTACTTGGTTTATTATATTGGTTAGATATGTCTCCTCCATCACTGCCAAATTATTGATCTGAAGTAGGAACTTTATTTGTCAGCAACCTTTGGGATACAGATCCGATCTCGGATCCGAGCCGTGAACTTCTACCACAGCATAGATCCAAGCTCCTAGCTCCTCCCTTTACCCATAATCCCCTGCCAACCCTGACTGACCTCAGATCTAGTTTGCCGCGCTTCAAGCTACAAGCTGGATTTCGAGCTCCTGATAGTTGGATAACTTTTGTGAGTAAAACTTTGCATTTTTTTTCTTCCCTTTTCTTGTGTGTGTGTGTGTACGAGTGTTTAGGATCCTATACTTGACTTATTTATCTTATTTTGTGTTTATTTTTCCTCCCTGCCCTCGCTGGTACGTAGTGTGTGTTTGTGGTGTGTGTAGGGGCCTAGTGAGTGTGTTTTCTGTGTACCATGTCGGAGGCCCCTAAAGCCATCTTCTCAAAATGCACCGAGTGTGGCCGTAAGCTTTCACCGGTGGATGGCCACACCCGGTGCGTTAGGTGCCTTGGGATTGAACACCTCTCCTCGGGATGAGCGATTTGCGCAGCGTTCAACCCCAGGGCACTTAAGGACCAGAGGTCGAAGCTGATTCTAGCAGGCCTTTTGCCCCCGGATTCGGCTCCGGACTCTGGTACTTCTGTGGCCGCTACCCAGCCCTCAGTAGTAGCCACCCCTGTCTCCTTCCCTCCGGTCTGGACTCAACCTCCCGCTTCGGCTCCGGAGGAGAGGGAGGCCGGGAAAGCCAAACAGAAGGAGAAGCACCATAAGCGGCGGGCCGAGGACTCCTCCTCGGCCCCGCCCGCCAAACGGGCTTCTACATCTAGAGCTTCTGGATCACCTCCTCCTCTGCTCCAGTCCCCTTGTTTCTCACCGGGACCCGGGGAGGAGGGAACCCGGCCCCCGTCGAGGTCATCGAGGCGACACTCTAGGTCTGCCTCTGGCCTCGTCGAGGTCCACCTTTAGCATGTCAGATGCAGACATGGACCGGATGATGAGGAGGTTCATCCAGGCCCAGCTGCAGATGGGAGTGCTCTTGCCCCCCCCCCCCCTCCTGGGGGGGAGCTCGACCCCATTTTTTGCTCCAATGTCTCCTTCTCCGACCCGCTTTCCGGGTTCGGAGCCGAGCCGCGTTGGATCCGGGGGTGGGTCGGAGCCGATAGTACTGATTGCTTCGGCTCCGACTGGTCCCTCGAGCTTGTCGGATCTGACCTCTCGGAGCCGTGGGTTGAGCTTCGGATCCGAGGGATTCTGTGTGACTTCGGCTCCGTCCCTATCGGAGCACATGGGTCCTTCGGATCCGAAGGTCTCGGCCCCGGTCCCCACTTCGGATCCGAGTGGGAGTCGACTCTCTGATCCTATCGATAGTGGCTCCTCCTCGGTTTTCGCGGTGGTGGAGAGGGCACTGTTGAGTGCATCCGGGCCTCCGGTCCTGGCTTCGGCTCCCCCCTGCACTCCCTCTCAGCTGGTCCAAGCTCCCATCACCCAGCCTTCGGGGCAGCCTGCTTCAGCGCCTCTGGGTGTTCCTTTGGAACATGACATTGCTGGTGAGTCCTCCTCGGACAGCCCCCCCGAGGAGGTCCCTCACAAAGCTAAGTGTAAGAGGAGACACATGGACTCCCCCGAGTCCCTTACGGAAGATACGGACTTAGATGAAGGGGAAGGCTCCCCAAGGTCACCCCCCGAGGATGTCTCCTTTGGAGACATCATGGAAATGCTCAGGATTAGGGGAGGGTGGTCTGCCCCCAAGGCTTCCTCCGATGAGTCCGTATTCCTAGAGGCGTTCGAAGCAGGGCCATCTACCTCTTGGGTGTCCCCTCCCCCCTGGTGGACCTTTTTCCACCAGGGCTTGGAAGGAGCCGGACACTGTAGAGCCAGTCCACAAGCGCCCGGATAGAATCCTGAGTCCCCCTGCTAAAAGAACCCACTGGAGCAGAGGTCCCCCCGTGGATGCCATGTTGGTGGCGGTGGCCACTAAGAGAGAGTTGGCTCAGGAGAGCTCCACGGTCCACCCGCCGAGTAAGGAGCCTCGAGCGATGGACCACCTTGGGAAGCGGGTCTTTAGTTCAGCAACCTTCTCCATGAGGGCGCTGAACTATATGGCACACGTCATCCGGATGCAGCGAGATCTAATAAAAGAATACGCTGCATCCCCGCCAGAGTCCATGTCGGAAGGGGACAAGCAGCTGTACTCCTCCCGAATGTCCACTCTATGTTCAGTTTCCAACACCTCTATGCGGCTCTTGTCTCACGCCACTGAAGGAGCCGCTAGAGCTGGTGGAGCCGGCCTGGTGATGAGGCGCCAAGCCTGGCTCCGACATTGTGATTTCTCGGAACCCTTTAAGGCGTCATTCACGAATGCCCCCTTTGATGGTTCTGCACTGTTTGGCAAAACCGTTCGCCACACTTTAGTCCAGAGCGAGAAAGACGGGAAGACGTTGTCTGCCGTCGGAGTCCTCTTCTCTGCTCCCCAGAGGTCTTTTTCCAAGAACCAAAAGGGTCAGAAGAAGATGTGGTTCCATAAATCGCATCAGTCCCAGTCTGCTCCGGATAACCAGTCCTCTCCTGGCAGAGGAGGACAGGGAGGACGCCGCCCAAGAGGCAGAGGGGGTCCCAGAAATTTTGGGTACAGAGAACCCTTCTCTGAGAGGCCCACGCAGAACCCCTGAGGGGTCTGCCCGGCTGCTCCACTCTGGAGGCAGTCGGGGGGCATCTTTCGAAGCACCTAGCAATGTGGGAGTCCATAACAACAGATCGCTGGGTGCTTCGCATCATATCCAGAGGCTAACAAATTCCCTTTATTGTAACCCCCAAAACCAGAAGCCTCCCCGACGTACCACCCAATCAGAGGGAGGCGGCTGCTACAGAAATTCAGCAGCTTTTACAAAAAAGAGCCATCCAACCTGTCCCCCCAGATCAGTTCGGATCAGGGTTTTACTCCAGGTTCTTTCTGGTGCCAAAAAAGACGGGGGACTTGAGGTCCATCCTCGACCTCTCCTGAACCTGGCAGTACCCAAACAAAAGTTCCAAATGGTCACGCTACAATCTATTCTCCCCCTATTACGGGAGAATGACTGGATGTGCTCGATAGACCTCAAGGATGCGTACTACCTCATTCTGGTGGACAGATGTTCCAGGAGGTTCCTCCGCTTCCGGCTGGGAGCCAGTCACTTTCAGTTCAGGGCCCTCCCCTTCGGTCTCACCTCAGCCCCCAGGGTGTTCACCAAAGTGTTGGCGGTTAGAGTGGCCCACCTGAGGCTTCAGGGAATTCAGGTCTTTCCGTACCTGGACGACTGGCTCCTCATCGCCTCAACAAGGCATCTGCCCTGTTCAGGCAGGGATTATTTCCTCAATCTTGCTCCATGCCTAGGGTTGACTGTCAACATGGCCAAATCCTCTCTGACTCCTACACAGGTAATAGATTTCATAGGGGCGAGATTGGATTCCAGACTAATGCTTGCCTTCCTGACTCCCGATCGGCTTCAGAACCTGAGGTTGCATGTTCAGGCCATTCTCCGACTTCCTGCTCCACCGGCGGAATTGATCCTGAGGGCTCTAGGGTCCATGGCGGCAGCAATTACTCTGCTGCCCCTAGCCTGTCTAAATATGAGGGTCCTGCAGTGGACCCTCCAGGTACAATGGTCCCTGTCTCGCAACCCCCTGTCCCATCCTATTCCCCTAAGCAGGGCTTGCAGAGGGTCGCTCATGTGGTGGCTCCAGTCCCCGAGTCTCCACACGGGACGACCATTCTCGATGCCTTCCCCCGTCGCCACAGTGACCACGGACACCTCTCACCTGGGGTGGGGGGGCACTATTCAGGCAGAACGGTCCAAGGCACGTGGAACGACACAGAGACCTCCTTGCATATCAATGTCCTAGAGATGAGGGCGGTGCTTTTGATGTTGCAGGCACTTCACAGCCTTCTTCCGATTGGGACGATTGCAGTACAAACGGACAACATGTCAGTTGTCTGGTACATCAACAAACAGGGGGGAACCAGGTCTTATCCTCTTTGTCGCGAGGCCATGAGAGTGTGGGAATGGGCGATATCCACCAACCACTTTCTCATTGCAACGCACATTCCGGGATGGTCCAACATCCTAGCAGACAGGCTCAGTCGTTCGATTCTGACCTTGTACGAATGGTCTCTCAATCCTCTAGTAGCGAAACAAATATTTGCCCAATGGGGGCAACCCTGTTGCGATCTTTTTGCCTCTCCTTCAAATACCAAATGCAACAGTTACTTCGCTCTAATCCCCTCAGGGGAGTCCCCGAGAGACTCTCTAGTACATGCTTGGCCTCCCGGTCTCCTTTACGCTTACCCTCCATTGCCCATGATGCTAAAACTCTTACAGAAAGCCAGTCGGCTGGGGAGCAAAATGATCCTCATTGCCCCATTCTGGCCTAGTCAAATGTGGTTCCCGTACCTGTGGTCTCATCTGATTCATCCACCCTGGATTCTGGATCCCCTTCCGGATCTCATTACTCACCCTCTGGGTCTTCTGACCCCCAACCTGGGCAACCTCAAGCTGACTGCTTGATTGCTCCAATTCCACTCCTGATAAGGACTCCCGGAATCTCCTCACCAGTCAAAGCCATCCTAGTAGCAGCACATAAACCTTCCACCAGAAAGGTCTATTGAAGTAAGTGGAAACGTTTCTCCATTTGGGTGGAGCACCATCACTTAGATCCTTTCACGGCGCCTCTTACGTTGGTTTTGGATTTTCTAACTACCCTTTTTCATCAAGGGGCTAGCTGCTCTACAGTCAAGGTACATCTAGCAGCGATTTCGCATTATCATGTAGGGCATGAATCGGGCCCTCTAATTACTTCCAAGCTTTGTAAAGCTTTCTTCAAGGGTACCTTCCTTCTCAGACCCCCGGTCAGGGAGGTAGTACCCCCATGGGATTTATCTTTGGTTCTTCAGGCCTTGACAAGCCCCCCTTTCGAGCCTGCAGCTACGGTTGATCTTAAATACCTCTCTTGGAAGATGGCCTTCTTGGTGGCCATTACTTCAGCTAAAAGGGTCTCTGAGCTTCAGGCTCTATGTGTTAAACCACCGTACTTAGCCTTCCATCAGGATAGAGTTTACCTCAGGATCAATCCGTCCTTTCTGCCTAAGGTATCTTCGGAAGCTAATATTAATCAATCTGTTAATCTTCCCGTGTTCTTTCCCAATTACCAGAACAAAGGAGAGTACAAACTGCATTCCTTGTATGTGCACAGACAATTACGCTTTTATATTCATCAAACTGCTGGTCATAGGCGATCTGACCAGCTGTTTGTCTTCTTTGCCAAAACAAGTTTAGGCAAGTCAATTTCTAAAGTTACCCTGTCACGGTGGATAGCTAGTTGTATCCTCTTGGCGTATCAGAGTTCGGGAAGGCCTGCACCTCAGGGAGTCCAAGCTCATTCTACTAGGGCCATCGCTACTTCGGTGGCTTTTAAATCTAGGGTTCCCTTAGATGATATTTGTTCTGCAGCCACTTGGGCCTCATCTCATACCTTTATCAGCCATTACAAACTGGATGTTGTCTCCAGAGGTAGGGCGTCCTTTGGCTCTGCAGTGCTCCGGAATATTCTTCCATAAAGGCCACCCAGGATTCAGGTAGCTGGGGACTCTGTCCCAAAGGTTGCTGACAAATGAAGTTCCTACTTCAGATTAAGAAGTTATGTACTCACCATAATGTTCCATCTGAGTAGGTATCTTCATTTGTCTGCAACCATCCCCCCCTCCTTCCCCCTGACCTAAAGGATCTGTCTTAGATAAGCCCCTTCTGGGCACAGTAACCAGGAGCGGCCCTAGGTCAACTGGTGATGACAGTAACAATGGTTGTATCGGGCAAACTTGATCTGAGGTCAGTCAGGGTTGGCAGGGGATTATGGGTAAAGGGAGGAGCTCGGATCTATGCTGTGGTAGAAGTTGCCGGCTCAGATCCGAGATAGGATCCGTATCCCAAAGGTTGCAGACAAATGAAGATACCTACTCAGATGGAACGTTATGGTGAGTACATAACTTCTTATTTTTTTAAGTCACATTTCTGCCAAATAATCTGATGTATGTAACAATCTGATCTAATGAATGGAATAAAAGTCAACCCTTTGTTCAACAGACTTATTGCTTCATCACTTAATGGAACTAATTTAGAGATATTACCTACTAAAGCATGGTAACCCGCGGTAGTGGTGCTGCGGTAGCATTGTCGCCTCACAGCAATACATTGTCCCGTTCGATTCTCAGCTAGAGTGTCTTCTGTGTGGAAGCATGCATGAATGGGCGTGCCTTCATTGAAGGTTGTGCGTCAAGGCTGGTAACTCGGCACGTAAAAATCCACTACCAAACATTAGCGGACCGGAGTTCTGCTGTGGCGACCCCTAACCGGGATAAGCCGAAAGACGCAACAACAACCTACTAAAGCATGGTCATTTTGCTTCAGTAATTGAATTTCTTCCTCTTTCTGTCTTGACTGGAGGACCTGGGGTATTTGTATATCTTCTCTTTGACTGGTACTGGAAACTAGTAGGAAAAAGGGCCATGGACTGACCCTTCTTTAGGCCTAGTGCCATTGGATGTACTAGCCACCGAATTTACGACTGCTACCGGTGAACCTGATGTTCCTATTTGTATGTCTATAGTTCCTTCTGTATCTGTGACTGTCTTGCTCGTGGCTTCTTTCATTCTATTATTATGTTGCATGCTAGATCTCATATTTGAAAGACTAACTTTGCGTTTGTTCACCAGGAAGCTATTGCTAATAGACAGCAATATATAGAGGAAGCATAGATGAACAGGAATAATAAAAGTAAAAATAAATTAAATTAAAAAAGTGGTAAGACCAATTCATTAGGTTAACATTGTCCGCTTTTTGCAGCAGGCTAGTAATGGAAAAGTTTTTGTGAACAATGAAGAAAATAGTGTTTACAAGACTGGCTGAAGGCTTCGTAATAGCACTCTAATAGGCTGCACCAGTGATTGGAAGGAAACAATACTTAAAGAATTTGATTGGTACTTAAACTCTACAGGGTGTTAACCTTCTCTGAGTGCAGAGATGTAAAGAACAGAGAGTGTACATACCTGATTGAGGATGGTGCATCAGCAGCAAAGGATTTTGATTGGAAGCTAGATCCTGTGCAGAGTTTGTTTCTGACCAAGGACTAAGAGTTAATAGGTGCACTGCTGATAGGATAAAAAATATTTTTAAGCCACTGGATTGGCTGCAACACAATATATATGTTTTTACCCAGCACTTGTTATTGATGATCTGAAGAAGGCTTAAGAAGCTGAAAGCGCTTATCTCATATGGGAATTTTGTGTGTTTTTAACATTTTTATTGTTTTTCTTTGAATAAAGAGAGTTTTATCGCTGTTGACACTGTGCAAGCTCGTGGTGGTGTACCTTGAAGACTTTCCTACAAGGCTGAACTTTTTGGCCACAATTCCAAAAGGTACGTTTGGTGCAAAAAACAACACTTCTCATCACCAAAAGAACACTATCCCCACGGTGAAGCATGCTGGTGGCAGTATCATACTGTGGGGTTGCTTTTCTTCTGCTGGAACTGGGGCTTTAGTCAAGGTGGGGAGGGGATTATGAACAGTTCCAAATACCAGTCATTTTTGTCCCAAAACCTTCAGGCCTCTGATAGAAAACTGAAGATGAAGAGGAATTTCACCTTTCAACATGACAATGACCCCAAGCATACATCCAGATCAACAAAAGAATGGCTTCACCAGAAGAAAATTAAAGTTTTGGAATGGCCCAGCCAAACCCCAGACCTAAATCCAATAGAACATCTGTGGGGTGTTCTGAAGAGGGCTGTACACAAGAGATGCCCTCGCAATCTGACAGATTTGGAGCGCTTTTGCAAGGAAGAGTGGGCAAATATTGCCAAGTCAAGATGTGCCATGCTGATTGACTCCTACCCAAGAAGACTGAATGCTATAATTAATAATAATAGTCTAATGAGCTGGCCTTTTTATAGATTATATTTCATGTAGAAAGTGTGCTGGCTAGTAAATTCCAAGAAATTATTAGAGTAGGTATCCTTACGATAAATGTTAGAAGCCAGACACTTGTTACTGAAATCAATCAAGATGGAAGTGTTCTAAAAAAGATACTTTGAATGTATTGCCTCAACCTTTTTTATGTCCAGCCAGGATGCAAACAGAACCCTTGGCCCAGGCACTGAGAATGAATTCAGGAGCAAGGGGGAGGGGGGAGGCAGAGGCAAGGGCAGTTGCAGGGGATCCTGGAGATTTCAGAATCAGGGCCGTCCGATGACAACCCGAAGCCATGCTCAAAATTAGTAACTGGTGGTGCCACTGTTCCTGATGCCTCTAGTGCTAATAGTAACCTGAATGTATTAAAAAGTTCTGTTTTTAATCTTTCAAATAGAGTGTTGTCATCGGATCACCTGTCTCTACTAAATAAAGGTCTCACTTATATTCCAGCACAACGAGCGCATTTAGCTGATGTTTTGATAGACCTGCACTTGTATGTTAGGAAGTTAAATTTAAAATGTTTTTTTCCCTCTGGCCATGGTAACACTGATAATATTGATTCTTTATATGGTTCTAATGATGGTGTGCAGTCTTTTATGGATACTCAGTTGACAGAGGATACCACTGTTAGTAACCTGCCCTTGAAAAGAAATAGTGTGTTTAACCCAGGGTTGAAGAATTATCTTAGCACTTTCTTACAGGTATGCGAATTTGAGATTAGACAGTTGACTAGTAATACTTCTGCTGTGAAATGGTTTAATTTGATTTGACTCCAGGGGAATTTTCAGCTCTGAATGCCCTTACTATGGATAAATCTTTAAGGATCATGAAAGCAGACAAAGGGACAGGGCTGGTTATTATGGAACAAACTGAGTATGTGAAAGCTCTTGAGTCTGAATTGATGAATAGCAGCTATTACAAAAGTGTTACAGTAGATTTTGTTCGACATTAATTTGATACAATAGACACTTTACAGCATGCTTTAGAAAGAGATGAATATATTACATTTGAAGAGTTATATTTTATACTTGTGTCTAACCCTAGTTTAGGAAAATGTTTCGGGATCCCTAAAATCCATAAGAATCCAGACAACCCTCCATTCAGACTTATTATTTCTAATAAGCGTACTAAAATGGAGAAGATTTCAGAATATTTAAATTTTATACTTAATCCGATTGTACAAGAGACTCCATTTTACATTAGGAACTCATGGGGGTTCCTAAATGAGTTACTTCTAGCACAGTTAGATATTTCAAAATGTATTTTTGTTACACTGGACATTGTCTCCCTGTATACTAATGTCCCTCATGAAGAGGGAAAGGATTGTAA
>NC_056731.1:1599601211-1599626211 GCF_019279795.1 Protopterus annectens
CAGTCAAATAGCATACAAAAGCAAGGGAAGCAACAGACCACGGCTGTAGTAATATAAAAAGACATTTTATTCCAAATGAAAACATTGGGTGAGTGCTTTCATGGACTAAGCCACTTCATTATTCCAAATGAAAACGTTGGGTGAACGCTTTCATGGACTAAGCCACTTCATCAGTCTGATGAAGTGGCTTAGTCCGTGAAAGCACTCACCCAACGTTTTCATTTGGAATAAACTGTCTTTTTATATTAGTACAGCCGTGGTCTATTGCTTCCCTTGCTTTTGTATGCTATATATAGATAGATATATGTACATTTATGTATGGACGGCCCAGTGGTGTAGCGGTTATCACTGTCGCCTCACATCAAGAGGTTCTCTGAGTCAATTCTCGGTTGGGTTGCCTTCTTTGTGGAGTCTGCATGTCCTCCCTACGTTCGTGTGGGTTTCCTCTGGATGCTGCAGTTTCCTCCCACATTCCAAAGACATGCCGTAGTTGGATTGGACACACTAAATTTTCCCTAGGTGTGAGTGTGTGCATGTGAATGTGGTGCAACCTCTGACAAGGGTTGTGCCTTGGGCTAGCAACCCGACTCCGTAAAACCCATACCTGCTATGGAAACAGTGGGTGCTGAAGGGCTGTCGTTGCTCGATGTGCTGTATGTATGGGGAGCGAATCCAGGAGGTATATATGTGTGTGTGTGCATTTATATATATATATATATATATATATATATATATATATATATATAATACACGCACACACACGTGTGTGTCTTTGTGTGTAGAGAGAGAGACATACAGACACACATCAGTGACATAGGAGGTGAGCATATTGCACATAAAATCTTGTCAGATTTTCATTTATTATAAAGTTACTCGCTTTTCTCCTTCAACTACATACATAGACATCACCAGATTTAATTGAAGTCCACCCAAAGAACATTTAAATAAACAAATCCCCATCACACGTTCATAAACTCCCAATTAAGTGTCATAACTAGCTTGCTTCCAATACATATACAAAAGTAAATACAGTTACATAAAACTGCATATAACAATGTGAAATATGCCGTGTTAAATGACTACAGTGTTCATCGTATTGATATGCAGCAGCCGTAGTTATATGGGTTATATGCTTACTAGGATATACTAGCAGGCCAGCTTCCAATGCTTCAGGGCACCACATGCTCAAACTGTCAGGCAGCTCAAGCTGAGATAACTAAAAGACACGTTTGGATGAAAAGCCCTTCAGAGTTTTACTGACATCAAAGAGTAAACTCCTCTGTGTCTTTCGAAGATTGATGGTTAGCTTGTGCTTTATTTTACTGGTAGTGTTTACCAGCAGTTGCTGCTTGTCTTCCCCAGAAAAGAAGCACCATTTTTGGCTTGAACATGGAGTAGACAACAGGTCCCACAGTACTCCTTCCAGCCACAAAAATAAAAAGATAAGCAACCTTTGCTACCACAGCAGGCTAGAAATGTGCGTCAGCCACAGGTGGGTGACTCTGTTCTGGCCATTTGTTGTACCTCAGACCACTCCTCTTTTACCCTGTATGTCTCTGATGTAGCACCTAGCTCCACTTAGGACTGGGGTTGGCCATATGACTGTTGGGCTCCTCCTCTCCTCACTTGGCAAGGGAGAGACTTGTCAGTCTCTCTTTTTTTTTTTTTCTTGTTAAAGAAGAAACATCTATATTAAATTGTCATGTATGACTTAGGCAGTCTTACCTTTATATAATTGAAAAGTAAACCATAGTGACACAGTCTCAGTTGCAGACATTATACATTACAAACTGTGCCGCCACAACTGTAGCTGCAAACATTATACATCACTTTTAATATACACAGTCACTGTCAGCCATTACATAGCTCATTCAAATCCTGCTTTCATTTAAACCTTGTTGTATGTATTGATCACATATTTCCATATGTAATGTGATCCTAACCTTTTCTAAAGATCCTCCATGTTACATAAATGCACTGTTTTGCAGGTTAGTCTTTTATATACTTGTTTCTTGTCATCTCCATTTGAGCCTATGTCGCATCTTGCAGAACTTTTTGTTTTATTGAAAAACCCTCAAACAAAAATATACACGCGCGTGCGAACACACAACTAAAACCTATTAACTTAATAATATATAAAACCATGTACATATTCAAACATTGAAGTGTTACCCTCCTAATATGAAATTCCATACTGACAGCCACACACACATACTTGAGCTAAACTAAAAGAAAGATTATCCATGCTATGATGCACGCAAGAGCCTGTGATTCTTTTAAAGTGCTGTCTGGTTTTGCCTCATCTTTATAGATCTCTCAGCTGGGAAAACACTTGAAATGCTTTCAAGCCATATTCTCTCCAAGCCATTTCTTTTTATCAGATTGCCTGCTAGAGACATAAAAAAGAGATAAAAAACTGTTTAGTAGGAAAAAGCCTTATAATATTCAATTATTATTTTTTCATTTACTTGCTTTTTCTTTAAACTTCTTACTGTATGAAGCTAATGGCCTTAACCCTGTCTTTTCCCTATGAGAGAATGAGAAAAGCGCACTAATATTTCTTTTGTCATGCTCTTTTAACCAGATTTTTTTTACTTTACAATGGCTACATTTCTTAAATCTGAACATGGAGAAAGACAGAAAAAAACACAGGAGCACCTATTTCTGTTGATATCCCCAGTGTGTGTGTGTGTGTGTTATCTTTCGGCTTTTCCCGGTTAGGGGTTGCCACAGCGGAACTCCGGTCCACTAATGATTGGCAGTAGATTTTTACGTTCTGGCTTGCCGGGCCTAACGCACAACCTTCAACGAAGGAATGCCCATTCATGCATGTCGACAAACAGAAGACTCTCTGAGAATCGAACGTGCAACGTCTAACTGTGAGGCGACAACGCTACCGCAGCACCACCACCGCAGAACTCTGTTGATATCCCCAGTACACTTATAAATAACTGAAAACAATTTACTTTATAACAAGCAAAGAAAATCATGCTCCACTTAAATAGTACTATTAGGAAAAAATTTTTTTCTTAGCTTTCTCCCTCTTCTTCCCTTTTCCTGTCTGTTTTTCTGAGGATTAATGACATAAAGTAGGGCATATGCTTTAGAGTCCACTTCAAGTTTAACAAAGTCAAAAAAAAAAAAAACTACAATATTTCCAGATTTTTTCTTCTGTTCTGTATCACAAATATAATTACTGCTTTGTAATCCCAGTGGATTTTGTTAGTTGTTATGTCAGAATGCTATGCCCATCCCTGGGAAAGCTGCTGCTGCCATAAGTAACATGGCTGGCTCCTTTTTCATGTCAAAAAGAAACAGAAAACCAAGCATGTATTTACTCCGCTTCAGTTTTCGTTGGATAGTAGCAGTTTACTGGATTTGGCTCAGTGTTTAATTCAGGCTTTTGATCCTTCCTGGAAAGTCCTTTCTGGTAAAAAAATAGGGATTCCTCTTTTCCTGAACTGATTTCAGATTCTAAATCTGAACAGGAAGATGCAGGGATGGACACTGGGCTTTTTCCTCAGATTTCTTATTCAGACGCTGAGGATAGCTCATGTAGATCAGTATGTATGTATAACTTTAAGAAGATTTCCATGGGCTTCCACAAATGTATAAATACTGAGCATGTTGCGAGCCTGACTGCCATTTTGTAGTACGCATGCATGTCTGTTTAGTCTTTCAGTTAATCAGTTAGTTTATATTTTGTACTGCTGCTGTTCATCCTGATTTTCTATGTAATAAAGCATATAAACGAACTACCCTGCCTGTTCGTCTTCAGTTATAAACCAAGACGAGCAACATGGTGTCAGAATGGGATCCAGATTCAAGACCAAGAGGCACTCAGTTAATGTTGGAGGTATATATAGGAATGAATCATCCCTACAGCACTTACTACTCGCAAAGCAGGTCAGAAATAAATTCCAGGTATTAAAACTTGCTTAAATGATTTCTTATTTGGAAAAATATAAAACGGAGCAGTCAGAATGCTCAAAACTAATTTCTAAATAAAGGAAGTCCAAAACTGCGACATATTGATAAAAATATTCAAAATAATTATGAAAATGTCTAAAACCATGTCAGAATCACATAAAATGAATAAAATAAGGGAAACGACTGCATTTTTTCACTGAGTGCTACTTTTTCGCATTAACTAAAGCTATAAAAGATATCCGAAGTGTATAAGGTGTTTGCATGTTTGTGCAGTATTACAGTACAGTTATTTCACAAAGTACAGCCATTTCAAAGCATATTTCACAAAGTACAGTATTTTGAAGAGTTTATTGTACATTTGAATGTTATTACAAGTACCTGCTGTGTGCGCATGTTCATATATAATTACAAGGGCCATATTTACAATGTGTTTGGGCATACTTTGTTGGCATGGCAGAAGGTTTTCTCAGTCCCACTCCACTTGTATTTGATAATAATATTGCAGAGAATTGTAGACTGAGCAAGAATATATTTTCATTCAGGTTGCATTTTCTCACAAAGATGCATGTAGAAAGGCATTTATTCTGCTTAATTTAGCTGAGCTGGTTCAGAAGCCATAGGCCATAAAAAGAGAGCGCTCATTTGTGTATGCACCTGCTGTGTTTGCAAGACAGGGGGAAAGCTATTATATAGTGGTACCGGCTGAGTCAAGGGAAGACTCCGAGTGCTTAAAACGTATATTTAGAGAAATGTGTAACTTCCAAACGAATATTACAATGGATTGAGACTTATTTTACACAAGAGATCAAAAGCCTGGTGAAACGTTTGCACTATATAACTAATTTGAGAAATAAGGCTAAAAGGTGCAGATATGGTGATGTAAGGGATGAATTGATAAAAGACAGACTTGTGTGTGCTATCAAAGATGATGCCGTGAGAAACATTTTGCTTTGTGGCAGTGATTTAACTTTGAATAAGGCCATTGAAATTTGTCCGATATATGAGTTTACAGAAAAGCACACAAATATGCTTACAAATGGGAAATGCATGCCTCCAGTGTCTTTCAAAACTAATGTTGATAGTATGCAGCACATGGTTAAAAGAAACAGGCCCAAGCACATGGCAGCAACTGTGAGTCCTGCAACACTCCCTAGGAAACCCCATAGCTTTCTAGCAAATTCTAGAGCGCACATAGTGTCAGTGAAGTGTAAGGATGAGTCAGCAAACTCAAAGCATGTGTCCTCACCTAGCCTCATAGTCAACTGTCATAACTGTGGTGGAAGTCACGAGTCTAAAAAAGAAAAGGTCTTAGCTTTTGGTCAACAATGCCACAGATGTAAAAAGTGGAACCATTTTCAAAGATTTTGAAAATCAAAAGGGGCTCATTCTTTTATTAAAAGGAAACATTCCAAGAGTCAAGTTGATCAGTTAGAAAGCTGTGACCCTACTTTTTATGTTGATGGTGTGTCTGTGCTTACTGAAACAGTCAATGCAGTAGATTTATGGTCAAAGAATGAAGTACTTTGTACTGTTTGGATAAATGGGAGACCCACAGAGCTCAAAGTTGACAAGATTCAAAGTGCAATATTATGTCTGCAAAAACATTTGCTAGAATATGTGCTGGTGAGAAGCTTGATTTGGCAAAGTTTATGAAGCTTGTTGCTTATGTTGGTGAAGAAATTCAAACTGAAGGTTCAGTAGCGCTTTCATGTTACTCTGCTGGAAAAGTTATGACTTGCAATTTTATGTGGTCAAAAGGCATATGCGGTCATTATTAGGCCTCAGAGATGGTTTGAAAATGGGACTGCTTTCATTTAATAAGCAAGTCCACCATGTAAGCTTGAAAGACAGCTATTCTAATTTCACCCAGTCTATTTTCTCTAAGTATGCTGATCTTTTTGAAGACAAACTAGGCCAACTCCCAGTTGTGTACTCCATGAAGTTAGACCCTGAAATCAGCCCAGTTATCATACCAGCCCAGAAAGTTCCAGTGACTATGCAGAACAGAGTCAAAGCTGAGCTAGATAAAATGGTGCAGTAAGGTGTGATTTATCCAGTTGATGAACCAACTGAATGGGTATCTTCCATGGTGGTAGGTCATAAGAAAAGCTCATACAATATCAGAATATGTATTGATCCATGAGATTTGAACAAAGCACTAAAATACCTCATTATCCAATGCGCACACTTCTAGAAGTTGCAGCTCTTATGCCAAGTGCCACTGTTTTTTCTGTCTTAGATGCAAAAAGTTCATGTTGACAAATTTTGCTTGACCGAAAATCTTCATTGCTAACACTTTCAGTACTCCTTTTGACAGGTACAGAATTTTGAGAATGCCATTTGGGATAAATTCTGCCACTGAAGTCTTCCAGCGTGTAATTGAGCACATTTTTTTCTAGGTATCCATGTGCTTTTATAGTAGATGATATTTTAGTAGGAGTTAATGGTGAAGCTGAGTATGACAGGAACCTTCTGGAAAGAGCATGTGAAGTGAATCTTAAGCTGAATCCTCAGAAGTGCAAATTCAGGCTAAAAGAAGTCACTTATGTTGGTCATTTGTTTACCAGTTCAGGCTTATTTCCAGATCCTTCCAAGCAAACAGCTATTCTTGAGATGCCAGCTCCAGACAATGTTCATGCTCTACAACATTTTCTTGGCATAGTTAACTATTTAAGCAAGTTCATTCAAGACTTGAGCCAACTATCAGCACTACTCAGAGAGTTGACACATAAAGATGTATTTTGGTCATGGTTAGAGCAACACCAGAGAGCATTTGATGTCCTGAAACAGAGAATTGTCAGTCCACCAACTCTCAGATACTGTGATGTTCACAAACCAGTTACTCTTTCTTGTGATGCTTCGAAATTTGGTCTTGGTGCAGTCATTCTTCAAGAGGGTAGACCAGTAGCCTATTCCAGAATTCTAACCCAAACTGAAATGCAGTATGCTGAGATAAAGAACTCTTGGCAATTGCGTTTGCATGTTTGAAGTTCCATGATTATATTTATGGCAGGCCTATCCAGATCGAAACTGACTACCAACCTCTAGTCACGGTTTTGAGAAAGCCTATGCATACAGCTCCTGCCAGATTACAATGCATGATGTTGAAATTGCAAAAGTATAAATTCAATCTTGTTTACACAAAAGGCAAACTTCTTTATCTTGCTGGTACTTTATCCAGATCTCCCAGAAATACCACTGAATAGCATGAAAATGAGAAACTTGATTTTGAAGTCATAGAAGTGAGAAATTTTTCTTCCACATGTCTTGAGGTGCTTAGACGTCACGCAGCTTCAGATCCAATTCTTCAGAAGCTCAACCACTTTATCAGTCAAAGATAGCCGTCAAAGCAATCTTATTTACTTCACAACCTGCAACCTTATTTTCCTTACAGAGATGAGATTTTGTCTGACAATGGTATCATCATGAAAGGTCCAAAAGTGATTGTTCCAAAGCCCTTGCAACAAGAGTACATTACTATCTTGCATTGTGGCCACCCAGAAACTGATTCTACCAAAAGAAGGGAGAGAGGACTAGTATTTAAGCCATTCTATGTGAAGGGACATTGAGAGAGTACTTTCATCTTGTTCTGTATGTAATAGTACAAAGCTGCATCAACAGAAAGAACCATTTCAGCTAAACCAGATTCCTGAACTACCTTGGTCGACAGTAGCCACAGACATTTTCGAGTGGAATGGTCAACATTACATGGTGTTAGACTCTTATTCATATTTGTTCAAGATTGACCTACTTCCATAATCTAGCATCCAGTACTGTCATTACTATGATGAAATGTCATTTTGCAGTCCATTGTAGTCTGCACAAAGTTATTTCTGACAATGTTACTCAGTTTGCCAGCCAGCAGTTCAAGAAATATGCTGATGAGTGGGACTTTATTCATATTACAAGTAGCCCTGAGTACCCGCATTCAAATGGTTTGGCAGAACGTGCAGTTCAAGGTGCGAAACAATTACTAGGAAAGTCGAAACGAGACAGTAGCAATGTTTTCCTGAATCTCTTGAATCTCAGAAATATTCTCGTGATAAACATCTTGGTTCACCTGCACAGAGATTCTATTGAGACAAACCAGAACCACATCACCAGTAATCTATTGGTTCCATGTGTTAAGAACAACAAATCAGTGAAAGCCCATCTGTTAAAGAAGCGCTTATTCCAGAAGTCCAATTATGATGAGTCCAGCAAACAGCTCAATCCATTATGAGAAGGAGAGACAGTGAGGATGCAGACATCAAAAGGTGTTGATCGGACTGGAGTCATGAAAAGTGTTTGCCTAGAGCCTAGACCGTACTCTGTGGAATCACAAGGAGTAGAATTTTGAAAGAATTAGAAAAATTTGGTACCGGTGTCCGAGTCTGCATTGCAGCATCTTGCCTGTGAGAAAGACTAGATCTCAGCGTGAGTTATCCAGTGTTCCAGTTCCAGAGGACATTCCAGTAAATATCCCTGTTCCTGAGAAGAATCCCAAAACTCCTGAAGCAAGTTGTTCACCAATGACTGTCCCTGTTGCTTAACCCAGTTCTAATTACTATGTCACTAGATCAGGTCACATTTCCAGACCATGTTCCAAATACTCAACAACCTGGACATGAACATTGTGTTTATTTCTTAGTGTTTGTATAATTGCATGTCTTTAATAAATTGCCCACAATAAGATGATATTTAAAGAGGGAGGATGTAGTTCAGTCTATATGTATACCTTTAAGAAGCTTTGCACGGGCTTGCACAAGTGTATAAATACTGAGCACGTGTGAGTCTGACTGCCATTTTGTAGTAAGCTGTTGAGATGTAACCATGCATGTCTGTGTAGTCTGTCAGTTACAGTTTGTATTTTGTACTGCTGCTATCCATCCTGATGTTTCTATGTAATAAAGCATATAAACTAACTGTCCCGCCTGTTCATCTTCAATTATAAACCAAGACGAGCGACAGCTCAGTTTGATTTTCCCTGTGGTAGTTTCTCTTTCTGTTAGACTATTGCTAGAATGTGCCAGTGTTATCAGTGGGAGAACACTGAGGTTCCTTGTTCCCTCAGAAAATACTATGAGTTGTTAAAGAAGGAATTCCAAAACCTACACCCATTCCTTTTGCTCTGTCATCTTTAGAGGATATGTGTGTTACTGCCTACAATCTTCCTGATAGTCAGCTGCCCCTAAAAAGGAATATGGGCTCTATAAAGTTTCTCAGTCTTTTAAATTTTTGTATGCTATTCCCAAACCTGACCCAGCAACTACAGCTTTATTTGAGCTACAGCTTTCTTAAGAGTCTCTAAAGCCTTTTTAAAAGGAACTTTTTTCCCGCAACCACCTATCAGAGATCCAGCACCCCCCTGGGATATTGCTGTCATGCTGCAGGCATTAACCAAACAATCTTTTAAACCAGCAGCATCAGTTGATTTGAAATTTCTCTCTTGGAAAACTGTTTCTGGTAGCTGGTACGTCAGACAGATGAATTTCAGAGCTGCAAGTGCTTTCTTGCAAGCTTCCCTATCTTGTATTCCATAAAGACATAGTTTTGTTGAAAACTAATGCATCCTTCCTTCCTAAGGTGGCATCTGAGACTCATCTGAATTGGTCAATAAATCTACCAGTCTTTCCCCCAAATTCTCAACCAGATGTGAATACATTTTACATATGCTGGACATTCACCGTCAACTTAGGTTCTATCTTCATAGCACCTAGCAATTCAGAAAGTTTGATCAGTTGTTTGTTGCTTTCTCAAAGCCTAAATTAGGCAAAGCAGTTGCTAAGGTTACTCTTTCCAGATGGTTATCAGACTGCATTTCTTTTGTCTAACATAAAAAGGGCTTGTCTCTACAGTCTAAACCTGAGGCTCATTCCACAAGGGCAGTGGCCATGTCAACCACCTTTTCCTAACAGATAGTCCTTTGTTGATACTTACGCTGCAGCAACTTTGTCAACAGTCTACGCTTTTGTATTTGATTATTTACAGTCCAGATCATGCTCTTCATTTAGCTGCATCATTCTTTAGAACGTCCTTCCTTGATGCCACCTAGGTATAACAGCTTGGTAATCTACCCCATGGACGAATTTGGCAAAAGTAGACAATATTAGATGTAAAACGTATATACATATCATAATGATCCATGTTGTCTGATTTTAATCCAGTTCAACCTCCCTCCCTCTTCCCCCCTTCCAAATTGACACAAATGGGCTTCTGGTGACTGGTAGTTTCCTGCACACCCTGTCTGTGAACAGTCATAACTATCTGTCTTCTGATCTTTCTTTTTACCCTTTGTTGGGCTTAATCTTGAATGCAACTCTTATTGTTTGTTGTACTGGTGCAAACTCGATCTGCGATACTAAGGTGGAGCAGAGGGAATTATGGATGGGGAGGAGTCAGAGCCCTGGAACCAAGAAGCTTCAGAGTGGGTGCTAAGGTCTGTTCTAATCGGATATGAAAACCTATGGTTGAACAGGATGAAAATCTATAAATGTGGATCTCTCATTATGATAAGTACGTAGCTTTTGTTTCTTCTGTTGCACAGGTTGTCTACACTGCGTGCATGACTTTTTTGATACTTCATCCAGGGCTATGGCCACTGGTACTGTTTTGAGGAGGTTTGCTTGGCTGCATTCTTAGAACCACCCAGATGATAAATTAGATTTTAAATTCTCCTTTGGATAGAGATTTAGTGTTTGGCTCATCTGGTGCATACGTGATCAAAAAGTGTGATGAAAGGGGCAAGCTGATCCATGGAGTCTCAGCCCTCCTTTTTCATATTTTCTAAGGGATTTTCTTTTCCCTCATCCAAGTTTGGTAAAGAAGTACATGTAACCAGACGTTTAAGAAGAAATAGCAAGGGAGTTCCAAAAAGAAGTCTCGAACCTCCCCAAACCAAGGAGAATCCAGCAAGTCTAAATGACTCTTCAAGAAACTTTGTGATCCCCTCCATTCATGTTCCCTTTTCTCTTCCAGAAAGTCTGAATGTCCATTTTCTCTTTGGCAACAGATTGATTTTCAGAACCCATTTTTCTGAAACATCCATCAACGTTACAACTGGTAGGAGAGACACAAACACACAAGTATTAAAGATATGCTTGTCTTGATCAAGGCACTCAACTCTGAACCATCTTTGGTCCCCAGGACTTCTTCAAGTGATTACAGACAATACCACAGTCATGGGGTACATCAACAAAGCAAGGGGGAACCAGGTCATAACCCCTTTTCTGACTAGTCATGTTAGCTTGGAATATAGCTTCATGGCATAGTGTCAGTCTACAATCACCCTGCACTCTGTCAGAGCAAAATTGTGTGGCAGAAAAGCTGAGCAGGACCAGGGCAGACCCTCACAAATGGAAACTAGATCAGAGGGGGTCTTCCAAGATTTAATTCATCATGCATAGACTTAAAATATAAATTCTAACTCTGTTTCCTCACTCATAAGGAAGGAAACCCCACCCCCTCAAGAAGACCTCTTTGATTCTCTGAACAGTCAGCTGGCAAGATTCTGTTCCAGGACTCTGTACAAGAAGGTCTGGAAGACAGATGGCTTTTATTTTTGTTTGACAGAAAAGTTCCTGTGTGCTTTTCCACCCTTTCCACTAATATCCAGGGTACTTATGAAGAATTAGAAAGAATCTCCCAAGACATTGTGCTAACTCCCTTTTGGCCCAGGCAACAGTGGCTCTCCCTTCTTTTGGAAATGGCCAGGGGCAGTTACCACAGTCTTCCTCACCGATTGGATCTACTCACACCAGAGCAGTGGTGTTTAATATACCCTAACATCAATCAACTATACCTTAGATTCCACAGACAACTAGGTACTATCTTGATAGAGCTAAATATTTTAGATCTTTGGATCAATTGCTCATTGTTTGTGAAGGTAAGAAGGGGCAACCTGTGTTAAAAGAGACTTTCCAAATGGTTGTCTAAGGCAATTACCTTTTGTTGTACTCACCATAATAAAACTATTCCAGGTATAGTCAAGGTGCACTCTAACAGGACCTAGGCTTCAATTATGGCTTTCTGGAAAGGGCTTGATTCTAGAAGTATTGTAAAAGCTGCTCCTTGGTCCTCTGTACATACTTTTACAAATCAGTATAAGCTTGATTCCTTCTGTAGGTCTAGATCAAGCTTTGCTAGAGTTATTCTTCAGGGGCCCTTGGACTCTTCTCCTTTACTTCCCACTTATAGTTAGCCAAGGTAAGCTTCTCATATAGCTAAGGCTGTTGCAGCAATGTTCAGTATGATGCACATACTACAGTTGTTGAATGATCACTGCTGCAGTATCCACTCTCTCCAACCATCCCCCTGTTTTGGTATGTTTTTATGCCAGGGTGTGGACATCTATTCTTCGTTGTTCCTAGCATCATCCTTTCAGGGCTCAGCTTCCCTCTCTGCTGGCAGGAAAGCTGTGAAGTACTTTACACCTCAAACTAGTCATTTAGTCAGGTCAGATCAAGCTTTCTGCCAGTTTGGGCACATGGAATGTGCCCTGAAGCTTTGGCAGCTGTTTTATTCTAGGCAGGATACAACCTTTATAGCTAAGGCTACTGCTGCAGTGATTATTTGAATATCTACTGTTATGGTAGCTTAACTTACACAACTGTACTTTCTCTTCCACATATGTATGCTTAAGCAGAGGAATCAGGCAGGGGTGTCCTCTTTCCCCTTTCTTGTTTGCATTATATTTAGAACCACTGGCAAAAGAAAATAAGGGACTCAGAAATGCAATGGATATAGTGGGTATGGTTGTCAAGAAAAGCTGTCTGTATTTGTAGATGATATTATTTTATACCTGACAAAACTAGAAAGAGACATTACAGTGTTGTGGAACATTTTGTGACAGTTTCAGATCTTTTTGGGATACGACATTATTGAAGGTAAAAGAAAGGCAATAGCGATAAATTATGTACCCGCACACATATTGGTTTAGCAATATCCATATTTATGGGGATGTGATAAAATGAAATATTTAGGAGTATGGATTAAAAATGATTCTGGTGTGGCAGCTAAGGATATGTAGGAAGATACTAAGCAAAAAATAATACAAAAACTGAGAAAATGGATGCTGGTTATATAGACATGAATAGTAAGGTACAATCAGTCAAAATGTTTTTAGCCCATGTAGTCTTATAACACAGGTCAGGCATATTTTTGTCAACCAGAGGAGAAGTTGTGAATAGCAATTAATAAAGAGCTGAAGGACTTTATCTGGGAGGGGAAGATGGCAAGAATCAAGTGTGTTAAGCTGATTATTCCAGTAAAACAGGGCAGATTGGGATTACCCAATTTGAATGGGTATTTCAAAGCTACACAGTTAAGGCTCTTATACATAGCACAAGCAGGAAATGTAATTCAGAGTGGAAAGGGATGACGTTGAAACGGGTGGGGGGGGGCTGAAGAAACAAGGAGAGACAGGGATTTGGGATGCAGGCCTTTAAGGAGAATAACAGTAATCATACCGAATATTATATCCATAAAGTAGCAGAAAGTATTTTAAGAACTAAGCCAACACGAGAATGGAGATTCTGCCGATAGGGATGACTGCAATTAGAGATATAGACAATAGGCAATAGGAGGCTGGAATTGATTAGAGAAAACTCGCAAAGGAACCAAAGTATTGGGAGCAAAACATTAGAGAGGGAAAGGTAATAGAATGGGAAGAGGCCAAGTATTTATTTGGACCGCAGGTTAGACTGCCTTCCCTGTCAAGGATTGATATCAGAATATAGACAAAGAGAAAGAAGTGGGGGGGGGTCTTAAATGAAAGATGAGCACTGGTAAAGTTTTTAGTAGAATCTAGAAAAGAAGCTGTCATTAAAAAAGGAATAATTAGTAGAGCATAAAAATATTGCATAATAACTATAAGAATCGATCAGAGGAGGTTGGAAAGAATTGGGAAGAGAGATTGGATAAGCAATTCACAAAGAAACAATGGGAGAAGATATGTATGTCTCCCAAATATACAACAAAATCTAGAAGGTTTAGGATTTTTGCTTGGAAATGTTTACATAGATATTTTTATACCCCAAGTTTACTCCAGAGAATGTTTCCTCAAGTAGACCGCAAATGTTGGAGGTGTGACAGGGAAGAAAGAGGTACTTGAGAACATATTTTCTAGGAGTGTAGTGGGTTGGCGGACTTTAAGGATTCCCTGTGGGATGCACCGTTGGAGATGCTGGGTGGATAGATTGGTGTGATGAGAGAGATGATTTTTTCTGAGCTATAATACAAAATCGGAATTGCCTAGACGTGGTAAGGCCTTGCTGTGTATAATTATGGTCGTTGCCAAAAAAACAGTTACTACAAAATGGAAATCAAAATCTAAACCAAATATATTAGAAGTAGTGAATATAGTAACAGAGATAAAACACCTGGAATTGAAATCTTTAGAAAAGGGTAGGAGCAAACTATATAGGAAAAATGGTAATTGTGGGAACAGTACATACAGGGGAGGAATGAGGTTTAAAAGAAGACAGGACTTAAATGAGCTATGTAATGTTTGACTGAAAATGATTGGGCAGATTATAAATGATGTATAATATTTGCAGCTGGGACTGTGTCAGTGTGGTTTGTGATGTAAAATGCTAGCAACTAGGATTGTGTCGGTGTGGTTTGTTTTCATTTATATAAATGTGTGATTGCTTATATAATAAGTGATGGTTAATAAAGATGTTTCTTGTTTAAAAAGGGGGAAGGAACTGAATAATTTATGCAATGTTGCTTAGGTTATATGATATATAGCAGTATATGTGAGGTATAATGTTTGTTAATGTTAATTTAATACAATTTGATTACTTTTGTATAAATGTAAATTTGCCTGTGTCACAAGTGATTCAATAAAGCTGTTAAAAAATAAGACATTAGGGTTTCATATTGAATAACCTTTAAAACAGTATGCTAATACAAAGCCAGCTTGTTGTTCTAGAATGTTTGTAAGTATTTTGATCCTTTGTCCTCCATTATTTTTTAGTAATCTCCTTGATTCTTGAGATAAGAGCTTGAGATATATGGTTGGTGAAAGGTTTGCAGTAGATTGCACAGTGTATTCTGAGAGTAGTGAGCTGAAAAGAAAAATGCCTGTATGGCAGTTTATTTATTTATTCATTCATTCGATCACTGTCAAACATCTAAAATGTACAGTCAGTCATACAACTGGCTGTAGTTAATGTTCACGTGTGGGGGGGGGGGGGTGGATTACTATGGTCAATTTTTTTATTTTATTACATTCTAATATTTAGATGTAAATAGTTAATAACACTGACTTTAATTGCTGGATATATGAGCTGTCTGTGGATGAAAGTGACATGGTTATTATTTGTTGAGTTGAACCAGTTATTTTTCTGGCTTTGCAGAGGTATTGTGCATTTGTGTAAAGCCAGCTGGGATGCATTACTGGGTCTAATTTTAACCTGTCGGGTATCTGAGGTGCACAGTTAAAGTAGTTAAAATTAATGAGTATGGGGATTGTCTGATGAAAAGAACTTTGTATATGTCATGGAGGGATTGTAGCATATCTAAAAGTAACAAGTGGGCTATGCTTTTGTTAATTTTTCATCACAGCCAAGACATCTGCATTATACTTTATATGTGGCTGTGTCTGGGTAGGATGTGTATGATAGCATTTGTTCATTTGCAGTTTCACATCAAGTAGTGTTGCCATCTAACACTGCTTGATCATCTGAATTTTTGGCTATGGTACTATCTGTATGGAATGTGTGTTTATCCTTTCATGACTGGGTTAGTCCAAGTAGGATAGTGGCCTCTTTTCAGGGGAGCCCAAAAGTGGTATTTATACCGCAATGAGAAATTTAGCCAAGGCATCAGATAACTTCCCTACTCTTTTTCGATAGGTGTGGTGGGATCTTTTGCATCCACGTGAGCTACCACCAACTCAAGCAGATGGGACTTTGGTTTAATGTCTCCTCTGAAGGGTGAATGTTCTCTCTGCCACTGTGTGGGTTTTATCTATTAGCTTTGTAATACTGTCCTAGGCTCTCAGCTGTTTAATATGTGCCTTTGGTCATTTGTACTTTTTTACTTTCATCCCAGTTTAATCCTAGAGGGGATACACAGAAAGTAAACTATCATGTTTTGGAGGGGTAGGAGGAGAGGCACTATTCCCAGATAAGATGTATGTATCCTTGCAAAAGTTTGTTTTTCCAGATTATTGAGGAACTACTGCTTTGTTAGCTGTAATCAAAACATATTTTCGTTGATAGAAAAAAATGAGATTGAATTTATTTCCTTACCTGTGAATTTTTGTTTAGCCTTCATTGGAAGAAAGATGTTTAAAACAAAAGTTGTAAGCTGTACCTCAGAGCATCTAGAAATTACTTTTGGGAGCCTTTGCCAACCCCCATTTTAATTCTGTCTTCTCCTCCAAATTTATTACAGTGAAGTTTTGTATAGTTAGGCTGTGTTACATGCATAATGGGGAGGAAAAAGGTAAGACAAAGTGTGAAAAAAAATGTAAGCCAGCAAACTGTAAGGCTGAAAAAAAAAAACAGATTTATTTAGTTAATGCAGTGCAAAAACAAAACAAACAGACCGGTTTTGGCTGGTACACACCACAGCCTTCTCAGTGTTTGTCTATTTATTAGGTCCAGAAAAGGAATGGACTAGAAAAAATAAATACAATAGGAACAGCAACTGACTGGTATGAAGTGCCTTTCTTAGAAGAGTTAAACACTGAGATCCCAGTGCCTGTATTGGTAGGACAAGAGACGGTGCTTTCTACCTCACAGCACACTGACTCTGAGAAACACTGAACTACAAGTGAGCTGAATAAACTTCAAAAAAACAGTGGAAGATGTCACCTTGAGCAGAGCAAGAGAAAATGTAGCCAAGGTTGTAGTAGAAGAACCTAAACAAAATATTCCCATGTGTCACAGCAGAGGAAGTAGTAAGTCGACCATTATTATCCAAACCATTCAGGAATCTAGACAAGCCTTATCTGCAAAGCCATGGAGAGGATCATAATGGACCTCATAAATAAAGACATAGGGAATTTGCAGACTTTGGATGCAACCCAGTTTGGCTTTGTCAAAGGCAGATCATGCCTTTTAAACTTGGTTGACTTCTTCGAAACAGTCACCAAAGCCATTGACGAGGGAAAGGCAGTCCATACAGCCTACCTCGATCTGGCTAAGGCCTTCGATACAATACCCCACTCGGGTATCATTGAAAAACTCATCAGCTTAAATGTTAACCCATACATCACAAGATGGGTTGCAAACTGGCTGAGTGACAGAACCCACAGGGTCAGAGTTGCTGGCGCCATGTCAGACTCAAAGCCTGTCACAAGTGGTGTCCCACAGGGCTCAGTCCTGGGCCCACTCTTGTTTGGCATCTACTTTTCCAAGTACAAGCAAACACAGGAGGGTTATGGCTGACAAAGTTTGCAGATGACTGCAAACTGGGCCATAGTAGAAAACACATCTGACACAGATATCCTTCAGAAGGGTCTCACAGAAGCGGATAACTGGTGCCAGAGCCACGGCCTGAAGTTAAATGCCAAAAATGCATAGTCATACCCTTTGGGAAAAACAAGGTTACCCCTAGCTACCAAATAGGTGGCAATCCACTGAGCACAGAAGAAGTTATCAGGGACCTGGGGACCCAGGTTGATAGTAGTCTGTCATTCGACACCCATGTAGCTAAAGTAGTTAGGAAGACCTTCTACATTGCCCACCTTATCATGAAGGGATTCTCATCTAGATCAAGGGAGGTCATAGTCTCCCTTTACTCATCACTCATCAGACCAATGATTGAGTACAATGCCCCATTCGGGATGTACCTGACCCGACACTTGCAGCAGCTGGAGAGGCCACAAAAGATGTCCTTCATGGATGCATCTGCAGTCATAACAACAGGGTTCCCTGCGTCAGGCTTCCCTTTCCGGATTCCAAAGTCTCATCTCTGTTGGACTTGGGTATAAAAGCATCAGATGTCAGAAAAAGTTAATAATTGTTTAACCTGTGGGAAACAATTTCCACTCTTACTGCCTGCCTTGCGGAACAGTTTTTGGTTCTGATTTTGCATCTGATCAAAATACAGCTGAATTCCCTGCTAACACTACGGTGCTTACCACTGACTTATCAGACACTATTCCCTGATGTGTCTCTCTACCCAGCACGTGGTGCTGCTAGGCCTCCAGCAGCCATGTCCATTAAGGCCTAAAGCAGCCAAGACTACTAAAACAGTGCCTGTTAAACCCCCTCAACCAGGCCCTCTTCCAGTTCCCAAATGCTTACTTTGGCAGAAGATTTAATTTCATTAATTAGAGATCTCAATCTCACCCCCACTGGGCCTCTCAGCCCCAGAGAAGAGACCTAGGGCAGAGCCCCATGAGCCAGTGTCCTCTGATGATTCTGCTGATGAATCAGACATAACTGACCAGCCAGAGGCTCCTTTCTCCAATTTTGAAGATTCTGATGCTGAAGGAAGAATTCTCCTTTGGAGCATGCCATGCGAGAACAGTTCCAATGGCAGCAACAGGATTTTTCAGACTCCAGGAAAAGACTTACTTTTTTGCACCTTCCACAGCACAGGCCCTTAGCTATACCTCCTGTTCTCTCTGTGGTGGATGATGCTTTCAATGATGTCTGCTCCTCCAGATTCTCTTACCCCAGCCCCTGCCAAACCAGACAGATTTTACAGGGTGCCAGATACTCATCACCACCTTTACAAGGCCCCTCTTGCAGACCCCGAAACTATTTCCCAGGGTCCCAAGAAAACCCTGTTCCTTCTGAAAGGGAAGCAAGGTCATTAGACAGATGGGGTAAAAGGTTTACACTTCAGCCACTCTCTCAGCTAGAGCTTTAAACTGTCAGTTTCACATGATACAATACCAAGAGTTTATGCTTGATCAGTTAACTAAAAAGCTAACCACTGATGAATCTCTTGATAAGAAATATGTATTAGAAATGGTAAATAACATACAGCAAGTTAGTAACCATTCTTTAAAATGTGGCTATGATGCACTGGAGGCTTCATTTAGATCAGCCATGACTGGCACTGTAATTAGAAGGCATGCATGGCTAAAGGAGCAAGCTTTACCGGATCATGTTAAATCTAAATTGCTAGATGCTCCTATGGATAAAACAAGTTTGTTTGGTACACCTCCCAGCAGGTTATGAAGAAAATGGAAGAAAAGGCAAAATCAGTCCAGACAGTTAAAGATTTCTTGCAGGTTCAATCCCCAAGGTTTAGCAGGAACTGGCCTGCCAAAAATTTGTCCTTTCCTGACACCACAAGCCCTCAAAGGGGCAGGAATACCAGAGGCAGAAATCAATCCAGAGGAGGTGTCTACAGGGGCGACGTGGGCAAGGTAACAACAGAGGCACAGACTCTACATCAACACAGCCACAGTGACTTAATCCTAAACCCGCCTACCAGGGAACAAATAGCAGCTCCTCTAGGCGGAAAGCTAACTTTATTTTCAAAAACTGGCACCACATAACAAAGGACAAGTGGATTTTACGAACCATAGATCAAGGTTACCGGTTCCACTTCCACACTTTACCAGACAAAGGAGGAGAAAAAAAACTCCATCCAAATCAAAAGAGAGAGGCTCTACAACAGATAATGGAGTTAGAAAACATGAGAGCTGTGGAGAAAGTGCCAACAGCAGAGCAAGGAAAGGGTTCTACTCCAGACTATTCCTAGTTCCAAGAAAGGAAAAAGTTGGAGACCAATTCTAGACCTGTCCACCCTGAATACTTACATCACTGTCCCAAAATTCAAAATGCTGACCCTACAGCAACTTCTTCCCATGCTGGGCAAGGAGTGTTGGCTGGTAACTCTAGATCTCAAGGAGGCATACCTGCCCCCATTCGACCAATCTGCAGAAGATACCTCAGATTTCTTGCAGGATCAGAGCACTATCAATTCTCAGCATTGCCCTTTGGCTTATCTACTGCGCCCAGAGTATTCACAAAATGCCTGGCATCAGTAATCGCCCATTGCAGACTACAGGGAATTCAAATTTATCCATACCTGGACGACTGCCTGATACTAGGAGACAACAAAAGCAAGCTGACAACAGATCTACAAAGGGTCATTTACTTGCTTCAAGCACTGGGATACACAGTCAATTTACAAAAGTCAAGACTGATACCATCCCAGACAAGGACTTTCCAGGGAGCGGAATTGGACACAGTAAGACAAATGGCATTCCTAACTACAGAAAAACAAAAAGAACTCCCTCTTTACTTCTTGGCACTAACAAAACTGAACAAGTTAACAGCAAGAAAGGTTCTGCAGGCCTTGGGTTTCATGGCATCATGCATAATCTTGGTTCCATTTGCCAGACTACATGAGAAAACTACAGTGGTACCTAAAGAATTTATGGTCCCAACACAGACACAGCCTAGAAACGGAAATCCCACTAATACCATGCTTAAAACAGGAGTTCCTATGGTGGGCTCAGGCATGCCAGTCAAACCCAGGCCTGCCCTTTCAAGCAAGCCCAGACCATCACAACAGATGCTTCAGACCTAGGATGGGGCGCATATGCTGGACAAATAGGATTGTGGACACAGGACCAACTTCACCTGCACATCAACCTAAAAGAAATGCTGGCAGTAAAACTGGGCAATCAAAGTTCAGACCATTTCTCAAGGAGGACCACTTGATGATAAGGACAGACAACACCACAGTCATGTGGTACATCAACAAACAGGAGGCACTCATTCTTATGCAGAATGACTTGAGCTGTGGACCCTGGCACTCAACTACAACATCCAGTTACAGGCAATATTTTGTGCCAGGAAAAAACTCCTCTCTAGATATATGTTTAAGCAGAGCACACGGATGCCCCACGAATGCGCTGCACCCGGATATCTTCAAGACCATCTCAAGAAATGGGGAATGCCTCAGATAGATCTATTCGCATCACCTCTCAATCACCAGCTCAAAAGACATTCCACCCACTAGCATGGAAAGTGGACCTCCTTCAGCTGGAAAGGCCTAACAGCATATGCATTTCCACCTCTTCCCTTGATACACAAAGTACTTCTAAAAATCAAGGTGGAACGTCCAAGGATAATCCTGATAGCTCCAAACTGGCCAAGACAGCATTGGTACTCACTACTGAGGAGCATGTCTCGAACAATATGTGGCCAATTCCCTGATGCCTTTGATGCTAACTCAGAACAACTTCAGCACCATGCATCCAAACCTAAATGCAACTGACTGCATGGAACATCACATAGCAGCTGCTAATACAGAACTTTCACAAAGAGTTAAAGACATTATTCTTGAGCACGCAGGCCTTCAACTAGAAGGAATTATGCTGGGAAATGGAAAAGGTTTGTCATTTGGAGTTCTGAAAGAGGAAAAGATGTATCAAACATAGATATGCTAACAATTCTGGGAGTATCTGGGAAACTGCTTCATTCAGGCCTGTCCTACTCCTCCATCAAGATTCATGCATCAGCTATTTCAGCAGAATACAGCTTTGATCCACCTGTTTTTTTCACACCCTTTGCTCAGGCAGTTCCTCAGAGGAATCAGAAATGTAAACCTCCAAGGAAACCACCATTGCCAGCTTGGGACTTGAACTTTGTGCTAGAAAAATTGACACTATCACCTTTGAACCAGCAGCAACAGCAGACCTACAACACCTGTCATGGAAAACTGCTGCCTACTGGCAATTACTTCAGCAAGGAGGTTTCAGAAACTACAGGCTTTAATGCAGTGCAAACCTTTCTAATCTTCCACCAAGATAGAGTGTCCATGAGGACTAATCCTACATTTATGCCTAAGGTGGTATCCAGAGTGTCTTTAAACCAGGCAATCCACCTGCCTACCTTCTTTCCCAACCCACAAAACAGAGGGAAAGAATACTGCATACCCTTGATGTACATAGACAGCTACGCCACTACTTTGACAGAACAAAAATAGCAGAAAAGACTGACCAACTTTCAGACAATCTCCAAATGGATAGGAAATTGCATACGATTCTGTTACTCCTTCCATGGAAAGCCAATTCCACAAAACATAAGACCTCATTCTACAAGGGCAAGCCACACTACAGCCTTCTTACGAGGAGTGGCTACCAAAGTTGACATTGAGGAGGGCGGCTGACCTCCGCATACCATACATTTGCCAAGCATTATAATTTACCTCTATTCCAGATCCCGAGCAGGGTTTGCCACTGCTGTCTGCAAAGGGATATCCTAAACACACCCATAATTTTTTTTATCCCCTCCCCTAGTTGGCTATGGTATTCTACCCAGTTGCAGATGCATCCATGAAGGACATAGTACAGTTTTGTACCTACCATAAATGTAGATGTCATAGCATCTGCAGTCACCTCCTTCCCTCTGTGGTCCTAGGGTGTTTACCCTTCTTAATAGCTAGCTAGTGGGGGATTTCTTTCATGGTGTATTTGTTTGTATTTATGTACATACATGCTTATTTTTGTGTTTACCTCTATCTTTTGGAAACATTGGCATCTATCCAAAATTTTTAGCCTTCTATAGGGCTTCTGGCATCTGGGGCAAGAAACACTGAAGAACTGATGCTTTAGTCCAACAGAGATGACGCCGGGTGAAGACTGAAGGGCTGCCTGACGACAGGACAACCCTGTTGTTATGACTGCAGATGCTATCCAATTCGGACATCTACATTTATGGTAGGTACAAAACTGTACTTTCCTCACCAAAAGGATAAAGGGTCTCAAAAATCTGTCCTATGCTGCCCGACTGAAAGAACTCCAGCTCTATTCAGTCGCTTACCGCTTGCTCAGAGGTGACCTTTGCCTAACATACAAGGCCATGTCAAACCCAGATTTGATGAATATGCTTCACCTCAAAAAATCTAGATCCATCAGAGCCACAAGGGCGGGAGACTTAAACCTCGACACGGCTATTAATAGGACATGCTGGAGGGATAGATTCATCACCCAAAGACTCCCTATGCTGTGGAACAAAATCCCGGTACATGTGAGGCAGAGCACCTCGCTGGCCTTGTTCAAGAGAAATCTTGACCAATGGATGGGAGATCGCAGATATACCCCAGGGATTACCTCAGTGTCACTGCTCGACAGAGGCACAGCAAAATAATGGGTATTGTTCCCCATACTAAAAGGGTGGCGTGGGCCACAAAACGATGGGCTAGGCTTGTAAATGCCCTCGGGCAGATAGCCTAGTATGAACCTATGAACCTATGAACCTATAAGCTAGCATGTAAGAGAACTGGGAAAGGGCACAACTGAAACATGGATCATAGAAAGGTTTTCCCTGCTTGGAATAATGAAGTTGAGTTTATCTGCTGAATTCCCTGAATACCAGAAGACAGCCCCTGTCTCATGGTTTAAGAATCCCTTGATTCTAGTGCATGTCTTTGAGGTATTAGATTATATTGCTATAAACATTTTAGGGGCATTCGTAAAACCCAGCAATGCATTTTAATTTTACAAATAAGCACCACAAAGCTATCCTACTACTCAACACTAATATTAAAGCATGTAACAAGGGATTAGATTTATAATTTTGTACCCTAGGGCTACCAAGAGAAATATTTTCTGATTCTGGACTCCATTATATCCAGAATATTATGTCAAGTCTGACAGTGCTTTAAGGTCAAGCATGTAGAAACCTTAGTGTACCATCTCCAAAAGGCTGGATTAATTGAAAATTTTCACTGAAAATTAATGTGTTTGCTGAAAAAGTTAATGAGGAAGAAAACTGGGATTAGTTAATACTGTACGTGAATTTGCTTTTATTGAATTGCTACAAGCCTCAGCAGGATTCAGTCCTTTTGACTTAGTATATCACAGGCAGGCTTGGGAACTCTTGGATTTTTCCAGAAAAATATGGGCGGAAGTTTAAAAGTGTTATAATGCACTATACCAACATAAAAGTTAGGCTGAAAGTGGTGTACCCTTAATATAGGAACATGTTAAAAGAGACCATGTGCTGGAGGCTATGTTTTAGCATTGATCCCAACAGCAGAGGGCTAATTTTTGGCAAAATGGAGGGGGGTTATTTCAGATTATAGCAAAGTTAAATGCAATAAACTGTAGAGTTTGACAGGTAAGAGAATAGAACAGATATACCATGTTAGTATTTTGAAGCCATGGAAGGAAGTTCAAACCAATGTATTTACCTAATCAACAGAGACTAGTAATTCTAGAGAAGGAAAAATGGCCTCTGTCTGCAGTTCAGATAAGTGATGTTCTACCTAAGCCACAGAAACAAGAAATTAGAATTTATGGTAAGTAATAGATTTTGAAAATTGCCTAGCCAAACAAACCTGATTCAATACTATAGTCAGACCATTCCTGGAAAAAAAGATTATTTTGAAATGTAACAACATGCTACAGTCACAAAAAAGACTATACAAGAAGTAGTAAAGATCTGGCTTAAAATAAAGATAGCAGAGAACTCAAAAAAGTGAATGCAACAACCCCATAGCATTAGCTGTAAACCTCATGAAAGGGTTGTGGTTTGTAGTGATTTTAAAAGGCTGAACAGCATTTCAGACAGACTGTTGCCTATTACCTAAGGCTGAGGTAATAGACTGGAGAAGAAGAAAACTGCATTTAATGGGCAATAGCCCTTTAAAATATGCGTACTAGCTTGGATTGGGTTGATAGGGGCGGCCTGTAGACTTCAAGCTGGCAAGGTCAGTGTGGTATCATAGAGTAGTGTCTGTTATCAAATTAAGTATCCAAATTAAGGTAGATATTATAAATCCATGCTGTATTGCATGTAGAGTGTATAAACTAGATCTTTTATTGTAAGTAAGTGTTTAAGAATAGAGAGCTGATTAAGCACAGAGGTGCTACTACTACTTTGAAATGCGAATATTTCTTTAAAATGTAAATATTTCTTTAAGAGCAGAGGGAAACTTTGTTTAATGGACAAGTAATGCTGTATAAAAGGAGATGTGAGGATGATACTTGTCATTCTTGCAGTGGGATTTGGTGTCTCAAGCAGTGGCTGTGGAAGTGAAGACAGTAGAATAAAGTAAGACCTGGAAGAAGATATCAAGAGAAAACTGGAGACTGTCCTTGTTATACAGATGTAGAAGAGAGCACTACTGAGAAGAGGTACAGGGAGTGGCAGAGACATAG